>NC_000072.6:74222039-74372039 GCF_000001635.26 Mus musculus | reverse complement strand
AAAACATTGTCATTATATTAGAAAATATGTTACAATATAGTTCAACTTAGAATGAAGCACTAGAATTTATAGCTGTTTAGACAAATCATGTCAATCAATAAAATGTGGGAAATTATTTGAGGCTTATTCTGTTTTGCAGAATTTGGTGGGAAGAGATCCTTCTGTGAACCCAGCAGTCCAAGCCTTTAGATTATTCCCATATGATTGACTCCCTCTAAATCCTCAGTAATTCAGTGTCAAATCTGTAAAATGGAGGATAGTCTGCTTGGGAAAGAGCATTAGAAACAACCCCTCCTAATGCTTGTTATTCACGCAACCACAAGTCCAGTTTAAGTTTTGCAACAACCACAGTAAAGACAGGGTTGCCCACTTTAATGCCAGGCACTTTCTACTCAAGGAAGGGAGCATTCCACACAGTCTATATAACAGTAGAGCATCAAAGTAGGAAGTGATGCCAAGGAAAGTCACTACGGAATTCTGACTTTCCAAGATTACATGATCCAGTCCAATTTTCCTGTTAATTTCTTTGTAATTACAATCAAGTGTTAGACAATGAGAACTGTTGTATGTGCCTAATTTATTAATTTGAAGCATTAAAATTATGTATACATTTTTTGCATTCAATAACAACTTGTGAAAAAATAGGTCATGACTTTGAAAGAGAGTAGGGACGAGTAATAGGAGGGTTTAAGGGAGAAAATGGAAGATAGAATTCTTATTATTGTATTATAAACATCAAATGTAAAAGAAAATAAACAGAACAATACAAAAGCTAGGAAGGTGGCAAATGGTTAAGAACAATGCTCACTCTTCTAGAGGACTGCAGTTTTATTTCCAGCATACAATCCCCTGTAATTCCCATTACTGGGACTCCAATGCCCTCTTCAGGCTACGGAGAGAACTGTACACATTTTTCACAGACAACAACCCAGACATATAAACACAAATAAAATATTTGGTTTTAATTATAAAAATATTACATAGTACAAACATGACCATTTAAGGACTTGGTGAACTTCTGGAAATTATACTACAATAATATTTTCCTTATGAGGAAGATTTGGGAGAGGGAGTTTTAAGATTCATTTATTTTTCTTTTCTTTTTTTATTAGATATTTTCTTCATTTACATTTCAAATGCTATTCCCTTTCCTAGTTTCCTCTCTAAAAGTCCTCTATATCCTCCCCCCACCCTGCTCCCCAACCCACCCACCACTCCTGCTTCCTGGCCCTGGCAATCCCCTGTATATATAATCTTCAAAAGACCAAGGGCCTCTCCTCGCATTGAGAAAGATTTCAAAAATTTACCAGTACAAGTAATATCATCAACCAAATAAAGTCATTTAAGATTTATAAAATTCTGTATGAGCAATGGTTTATCAAATATTTTTTCTCAAATTTAATAGAATTAATCTCTTTATATATCCTTGGAGTAATTAAAACAAACTGTAATAGATTTGTAAGACCTAAAAATCTGGGATGGACATCTGGGATGTCCCACTCACAGAGATGCAGAGATGCTAATCAATGCAAAAAGAAAGAGGTTTTTAATCCAGCATGCTGGGGTCGTTCTGAAATTGGGATAGAAGCGACCCTGAGTAGCTAAAACACACAACTTTTATACATTTTTTTTTTTTTTTTTGGTTAGTTTATCATTGGTTAACCTTTAGCGACATTAGGGGCAGACTTAAGGACCTGAGACATTGTGTGTGCTTTTCTTTTTTTTTTCTTTCCATTTTTTATTAGGTATTTAGCTCATTTACATTTCCAATGCTATACCAAAAGTCCCCCATACCCACCCACCCCCACACCCCTACCCGCCCACTCCCCCTTTTTGGCCCTGGCGTTCCCCTGTTCTGGGGCATATAAAGTTTGTGTGTCCAATGGGCCTCTCTTTCCAGTGATGGCCAACTAGGCCATCCTTTGATACATATGCAGCTAGAGTCAAGAGCTCCGGGGTACTGGTTAGTTCATAATGTTGATCCACCTATAGGGTTGCAGATTCCTTTAGCTCCTTGGGTACTTTCTCTAGCTCCTCCATTGGGAGCCCTGTGATCCATCCATTAGCTGACTGTGGGCATCCACTTCTGTGTTTGCTAGGCCCCGGCATAGTCTCACAAGAGACAGCTACATCTGGGTCCTTTCGATAAAATCTTGCTAGTGTATGCAATGGTGTCAGCGTTTGGAAGCTGATTATGGGGTGGATCCCTGGATATGGCAGTCTCTACATGGTCCATCCTTTCATCTCAGTTCCAAACGTTGTCTCTGTAACTCCTTCCAAAGGTGTTTTGTTCCCACTTCTAAGGAGGGGTATAGTGTCCACACTTTAGTCTTCATTTTTCTTGAGTTTCATGTGTTTAGGAAATTGTATCTTATATCTTGGGTATCCTAGGTTTTGGGCTAATATCCACTTATCAGTGAGTACATATTGTGTGAGTTCCTTTGTGAGTGTGTTACCTCACTCAGGATGATGCCCTCCAGGTCCATCCATTTGGCTAGGAATTTCATAAATTCATTCTTTTTAATAGCTGAGTAGTACTCCATTGTGTAGATGTACCACATTTTCTGTATCCATTCCTCTGCTGAGGGGCATCTGGGTTCTTTCCAGCTTCTGGCTATTATAAATAAGGCTGCTATGAACATAGTGGAGCATGTGTCCTTCTTACCAGTTGGGGCATCTTCTGGATATATGCCCAGGAGAGGTATTGCTGGATCCTCCGGTAGTACTATGTCCAATTTTCTGAGGAACCACCAGACGGATTTCCAGAGTGGTTGTACAAGCCTGCAATCCCACCAACAATGGAGGAGTGTTCGTCTTTTTCCACATCCTCGCCAGCATCTGCTGTCACCTGAATTTTTGATCTTAGCCATTCTGACTGGTGTGAGGTGGAATCTCAGGGTTGTTTTGATTTGCATTTCCCTGACGATTAAGGATGTTGAACATTTTTTCAGGTGCTTCTCTGCCATTCGGTATTCCTCAGGTGAGAATTCTTTGTTCAGTTCTGAGCCCCATTTTTTAATGGGGTTATTTGATTTTCTGAAGTCCACCTTCTTGAGTTCTTTATATATGTTGGATATTAGTCCCCTATCTGATTTAGGATAGGTAAAGATCCTTTCCCAATCTGTTGGTGGTCTCTTTGTCTTATTGACGGTGTCTTTTGCCTTACAGAAACTTTGGAGTTTCATTAGGTCCCATTTGTCAATTCTCGATCTTACAGCACAAGCCATTGCTGTTCTGTTCAGGAATATTTCCCCTGTGCCCATATCTTCAAGGCTTTTCCCCACTTTCTCCTCTATAAGTTTCAGTGTCTCTGGTTTTATGTGAAGTTCCTTGATCCACTTAGATTTGACCTTAGTAAAAGGAGAGAGGTATGTATTGATTCGCATTCTTCTACATGATAACAACCAGTTGTGCCAGCACTATTTGTTGAAAATGCTGTCTTTCTTCCACTGGATGGTTTTAGCTCCCTTGTCGAAGATCAAGTGACCATAGGTGTGTGGGTTCATTTCTGGGTCTTCAATTCTATTCCATTGGTCTACTTGTCTGTCTCTATACCAGTACCATGCAGTTTTTACCACAATTGCTCTGTAGTAAAGCTTTAGGTCAGGCATGGTGATTCCACCAGAGGTTCTTTTATCCTTGAGAAGAGTTTTTGCTATCCTAGGTTTTTTGTTATTCCAGATGAATTTGCAAATTGCTCCTTCTAATTCGTTGAAGAATTGAGTTGGAATTTTGATGGGGATTGCATTGAATCTGTAGATTGCTTTTGGCAAGATAGCCATTTTTACAATGTTGATCCTGCCAATCCATGAGCATGGGAGATCTTTCCATCTTCTGAGATCTTCTTTAATTTCTTTCTTCAGAGACTTGAAGTTTTTATCATACAGATCTTTCACTTCCTTAGTTAGAGTCACTCCGAGATATTTTATATTATTTGTGACTATTGAGAAGGGTGTTGTTTCCCTAATTTCTTTCTCAGCCTGTTTGTCCTTTGTGTAGAGAAAGGCCATTGACTTGTTTGAGTTTATTTTATATCCAGCTACTTCACTGAAGCTGTTTATCAAGTTTAGGAGTTCTCTGGTGGAATTTTTAGGGTCACTTATATATACTATCATATTATCTGCAAAAAGTGATATTTTGACTTCCTCATTTCCAATTTGTATCCCCTTGATCTCCTTTTGTTGTCGAATTGCTCTGGCTAATACTTCAAGTACTATGTTGAAAAGGTAGGGAGAAAGTGGGCAGCCTTGTCTAGTCCCTGATTTTAGTGGGATTGCTTCAAAATTCTCTCCATTTACTTTGATGTTGGCTCCTGGTTTGCTCGTAGATTGCTTTTATCATGTTTAGGTGTGGGCCTTGAATTCCTGATCTTTCCAGAACTTTTATCATGAATGGGTGTTGGATCTTGTCAAATGCTTTTTCTGCATCTAACGAGATGATCATGTGGTTTTTGTCTTTGAGTTTGTTTATATAGTGGATTACATTGATGGATTTTCGTATATTAAACCATCCCTGCATCCCTGGAATAAAACCTACTTGGTCAGGATGGATGATTGCTTTAATGTGTTCTTGGATTCGGTTAGCGAGAATTTTATTGAGGATTTTTGCATCGATATTCATAAGAGAAATTGGTCTGAAGTTCTCTATCTTTGTTGGATCTTTCTGTGGTTTAGGTATCAGAGTAATAGTGGCTTCATAAAATGAGATGGGTAGAGTACTTTCTACTTCTATCTTGTGAAAAAGTTTGTGCAGAACTGAAATTAGATCTTCTTTGAAGGTCTGATAGAACTCTGCACTAAACCCGTCTGGTCCTGGGCTTTTTTTTGGCTGGGAGACTATTTATAACTGCTTCTATTTCTTTAGGGGATATGGGACTGTTTAGAAGGTCAACTTGATCCTGATTCAACTTTGGTACCTGGTATCTGTCCAGAAATTTGTCCATTTCGTCCAGATTTTCCAGTTTTGTTGAGTATAGCCTTTTGTAGTAGGATCTGATGGTGTTTTGGATTTCTTCAGGATCTGTTGTTATGTCTCCCTTTTCAGTTCTGATTTTGTTAATTAGGATTTTGTCTCTGTGCCCTCTAGTGAGTCTAGCTAAGGGTTTATCTATCTTGTTGATTTTCTCAAAGAACCAACTCCTCGTTTGGTTAATTCTTTGAATAGTTCTTCTTGTTTCCACTTGGTTGATTTCACCCCTGAGTTTGATTATTTCCTGCCGTCTACTCCTCTTGGGTGAATTTGCTTCCTTTTTTTCTAGAGCTTTTAGACGTGTTGTCAAGCTGCTAGTATGTGCTCTCTCCCGTTTCTTCATGGAGGCACTCAGAGCTATGAGTTTCCCTCTTAGAAATGCTTTCATTGTGTCCCAAAGGTTTGGGTACGTTGTGGCTTCATTTTCATTAAACTCTAAAAAGTCTTTAATTTCTTTCTTTATTCCTTCCTTGACCAAGGTATCATTGAGAAGAGTGTTGTTCAGTTTCCACGTGAGTGTTGGCTTTCTGTTATTTTTTTTGTTATTGAAGATCAGCCTTAGTGCATGGTGATCTGATAGGATACATGGGACAATTTCAATATTTTTGAATCTGTTGAGGCCTGTTTTGTGACCTATTATGTGGTCAATTTTGGAGAAGGTACCATGAGGTGCTGAGAAGAAGGTATATCCTTTTGTTTTAGCATAAAATGTTCTGTAGATATCTGTCAGATCCATTTGTTTCATCACTTCTGTTAGTTTCAGTGTGTCCCTGTTTAGTTTCTGTTTCCATGATCTGTCCATTGGTGAAAGTGGTGTGTTGAAGTCTCCCACTATTATTGTGTGAGGTGCAATGTGTGCTTTGAGCTTTACTAAAGTTTCTTTAATGAATGTGGCTGCCCTTGTATTTGGAGCATAGATATTCAGAATTGAGAGTTCCTCTTGGAGGATTTTACCTTTGATGAGAACGAAGTGCCCCTCCTTGTCTTTTTTGATGACTTTGGGTTGGAAGTCAATCTTATCAGATATTAGGATGGCTACTCCAGCTTGTTTCTTCATACCATTTGCTTGGAAAATTGTTTTCCAGCCTTTTATTCTGAGGTAGTGTCTATCTTTTTCTCTGAGATGTGTCTCCTGTAAACAGCAAAATGTTGGGTCTTGTTTGTGTAGCCAGTTTGTTAGTCTATGTCTTTTTATTGGGGAGTTGAGACCATTGATGTTAAGAGATATTAAGGAAAAGTGATTGTTGCTTCCTGTTATTTTTGTTGTTGAAGTTGGCATTCTTTTCTTGTGGCTGTCTTCTTTTAGGTTTGTTGAGGGATTACCTTCTTGTTTTTTCTAGGGCATTGTTCCCGTTCTTGTATTGTTTTTTTTTTTTTTTTCTGTTATTAATCTTTGAAGGGCTGGATTCGTGGAGAGATAATGTGTGAATTTGGTTTTGTCATGGAATACTTTGGTTTCTCCATCTATGGTAATTGAGAGTTTGGCTGGGTATAGTAGCCTGGGCTGGAATTTGTGTTCTCTTAGTGTCTGTATAACATCTGTCCAGGCTCTTCTGGCTTTCATAGTCTCTGGTGAAAAATCTGGTGTAATTCTGATAGGCTTGCCTTTGTATGTTACTTGACCTTTTTCCCTTACTGCTTTTAGTATTCTATCTTTATTTAGTGCATTTGTTGTCCTGATTATTATGTGTCGGGAGGAATTTCTTTTCTGGTCCAGTCTATTTGGAGTTCTGTAGGCTTCTAGTATGTTCATAGGTATCTCTTTCTTTATATTTGGGAAGTTTTCTTCAATAATTTTGTTGAAGATGTTTGCTGGTCCTTTGAGTTGAAAATCTTCATTCTCATCCACTCCTATAATCCGTAGGTTTGGTCTTCTCATTGTGTCCTGGATTTCCTGGATATTTTGAGTTAGGATCCTTTTGCATTTTCCATTTTCTTTGATTGTTGTGCCGATGTTCTCTATGGAATCTTCTGCACCTGAGATTCTCTCTTCCATCTCTTGTATTCTGTTGCTGATGCTCAAATCTATGGTTCCAGATTTCTTTCCTAGGGTTTCTATCTCCAGTGTTGCCTCACTTTGAGTTTTCTTTATTGTTTCTACTTCCCTTTTTAGGTCTAGTATGGTTTTGTTCATTTCCATCACCTGTTTGTATGTTTTTTTCCTCTTTTTCTGTAAGGACTTCTACCTGTTTGATTGTGTTTTCCTTTTTTTCTTTAAGGACTTGTAACTCTTTAGCAGTGTTCTCCTGTATTTCTTTAAGTGATTTATTAAAGTCCTTCTTGATGTCCTCTACCATCATCATGAGATATGCTTTTAAATCTAGGTCTAGGTTTTCGCGTGTGTTGGGGTGCCCTGGACTGGGCAAAGTGGGAGTGCTGGGTTCTGATGATGGTGAGTGGTCTTGGTTCCTGTTAGTAGGATTCCTACATTTACCTTTCGCCATCTGGTAATCTCTGGAGTTAGTAGTTATAGTTGACTCTGTTTAGAGATTGTTCTTCTGGTGATTCTGTTACCGTCTCTCAGTAGACCTGGGAGACAGATTCTCTCCTCTGAGTTTCAGTGCTCAGAGCACTCTCTGCTGGCAAGCTCTCTTACAGGGAAGGTGCGCAGATATCTTGTTTTTGGACCTCCTCCTGGTCGAAGAAGAAGGCCCAAAACAGGGCCTCTCTCGGAAGCTGTGTTGCTTTGGCAGTTCCCAGAAACTGTCAGCTTCTGTGGTGCAGACTCTCACCTGTGCAGACTAAATTCCTAAGTTCCAGGGAGTCCTGGAACCAAGATGGCGACCGCTGCTCCTGAGGCTGAGGCCGCCTCCCGAGCCAGGCGGACACCTGTCCTCTGGTCTGGATGGTGGCCGGCTGTCTGCAGCCTGCAAAGGGTACTGCCTCAGCGGCTCTGTGCTTCCGCCTGTCCCAGAAGCTGTCCGGTTCTCTGGCGCACCCTCTAACCTGTTCAGACTAATTTCCTAGGTCCCGCGGAGTCCCGGAACCCAGATGGCGACTGCTGCTGCTGAGGCTGAGGCCGAGGCTGAGGCCGCCTCCCAAGACAGGCGGACACCTGTCCTCTGGTCCGGACGGTGGCCGGCTGTTTGCGGCCCGCCAAGGGTGCTGCCTCAGTGGCTCTGTGCTTCTGCCCGTCCCAGAAGCTGTCGGTTCTCTGGCACACCCTCTAACCTGTTCAGACTAATTTCCTAAGTTCTGCTGAGTCCTGGAACCAAGATGGCGACCGCTGCTGCTGAGGCTGAGGCCGCCTCCCAAGCCAGGCGGACACCTGTCCTCTGGTCCGGATGGTGGCCGGCTGTCTGCGGCCCGCCAAGGGTGCTGCCTCAGCGGCTCTGTGCTTCTGCCTGTCCCAGAAGCTGTCCGGTTCTCTGGCGCACCCTCTAACCTGTTCAGACTAATTTCCTAGGTCCCGCGGAGTCCCGGAACCCAGGTGGCGGCCACTGCTGCTGAGGCTGAGGCTGCCTCCCAAGCCAGGCGGACACCTGTCCTCTGGCCCGGACGGAGGCCAGCTGTCTGCGGCCCGCCAAGAGTGCTGCCTCAGCGGCTCTGTGCTTCTGCCCATCCCAGAAGCTGTCTGGTTCTCTGGCGCACCCTCTAACCTGTTCAGACTAATTTCCTAAGTTCTGCTGAGTCCCGGAACCAAGATGGCGACCGCTCGTGTGTGCTTTTCTATACAATCAGAGAACTAACTCTTGGCACACCTTGCCGTGAGACAAATTCTGGGAAACCAACACATTTACTAAATTTTTTACAACCGTGGTCATTTTGAGCTACGACAAATCTTACAGATTTAAGAAAAAAAAGATCAATTTTTATTAAATAACTAGAATAACTAAAAGATAAATGAAGTATAACTAAATACTTGGATATACCAACAGTATGCATATTATTTATGTTGATGTAAAATTTGCCATTTAGTATAACTGTCTTAGAATAGGAACATTACAATATGCTCCTTTTAAACTTCTGTAGATTAACTATAAATAGTTCTAAGAAATTAAACCAATGTATATGTTTTATAAGAAAACACATGAGTAAAGGTTGAAGGAGTATCCCAAATACATTACTGATAAAGGAGCTAAAGAAAGAAACCAAAGATACACAAAACATCTTAGAGGAAGATCAGACATGATGTGTTACATTTTACAAATCCCAGATGAAAACAGGATACGTTGTGTTCATCTATGTTTATGCTCACCAAATGGATAGACTGATCTTTAGAGATAATACACTGGTGATTATTAAGTGTTAGTGAATTGGGTTGAATTGGGTTGTGAGTATACTTAGCTGCATCAGGGATGTTTGTAGAGATGTTATTGTCTTATGGGATGTGGTGATAATTTTAGTCACTTCAAAAGAACAGAACTTGAAAAATGTTATCACAAAGAAAGATCATTATTTTCCGTTAATATTATTATAAATTTTTGAATTAAGACTCTAATAATGAAGTTGACTTCTGGTTGTTTGTATTTTGCTAGATTAGCAGTTAGAGATGAATTAGTATAGACATTAGATCAGATGGGATTGGTTAACAGTCCTTATGTCAATTTTATTAATCTTACAATAGTAGAGATATGATTATCAGTAACCAAATTACATCTGTCAGTTTTTGATTGATTTTTTAAAAAATAATTTCCATTTAAAAAGGGTTTTGTTGTATTGAGCATGGCTGTCTTCTGAGAGGATCTACCAGTCGCAGACTGTGGCAGATGCAGATGCTAACTGTGAATCATTGGCCTGAGGTCTGGGACCACTATGGAAGAGCTAGGGGAAGGACTGAAGAAGCTGAAGGGGATAGCAACCCAATAGGAAGACCAACAATGTCCAATAACCTGGAACCCTGGGAGCTCCCAGAGACTAAGCCACCTACCAAAGATCATACATGGGCTGGTCCATGGCCCCTGCTAAATATGTAGTAAAGGGTTGTCTTGTCTAACCTCATTGGGAGATGATATGCCTAATCCTGTAGAGACTCTTTCTCCTCCTCCTCCTTCTCTCTCCCAACTTTCAGCACAACCTTCCTTTGATCTGCCCAATCATGGCTCTATCCTTCATTTTACAAATTAAGGTAAGAAACAGGTTTACAGGAAATCACGAGTGCTGACTCATTCCTTGTTCCAACCCCTTCCAGAAGAATGTAATTAGCATCCACCACAATACATTTTCTTTCATGTATCTATTTTATTTCCTGATAATGGTATAAATAGTGAACATTGCACTTTGGGCATTATGGGAGTTAGTGTAAGTAGGAATAAGAGAGGTTTCTGGGTTGTGCTTTAGAGAAGACAGAGTGAATAAAAATGCTGTTCCTGCAGAGGATCAGAGTTCAGATCTCAGTTCCCATATCAGGTGCCTTTAACTCCTGCTCCTGGGTTTGTGGGGTACTCTTCTGGCTTCTTTGGGCACCTGCTTCAATACACATAAAATCACATGTGCTCACAATAAGGGAAAAGTTCCTGTGCTGTTATCAGTGTGGAATTAGACATGAAAAATCTGCAGTTAAAATCATTTCCACTTTTGTTTAATAAGGGAACTATCTTTTCTGCAAGTGAAACTTTTCACGATGCTTAGGGATGTTTAGATGAGAGGAGAACTTACCATAACATCTGTTCACTGGAAAAACATGAAATCAGGCTAATGGTTTTATATTATGCAATTACAGCATTTATTGTATTGTGAAGGGAGAATTTTAACCAATTCAAATAATAACAAATAGAAAATAATCATTCCATCCTCTTTGTTTTCTAATTCAGCAGATGTATAAGAAGAGAGAATGGCATCTGAGAATAAGAGAATCAGAGCTCACAATTCACACACCAGGCTACCCCAGATATTGTAATATCTTTCATAGCAGGCAAAGGAAGTTTTGTCAAAGTTATAGCCAAAAAGTCATAAACTTTGGACATTTTCTGAATTTATTTAACTTTAACACATAGATTAATTGTATCAAGTAAAGATAATTTGGAGAATATATTTTTTCACTGTAAACCTCACAAAATACAAATCATCTTTTTTATTCTTAAATTGGACATTTTATGAATTTATATTTCAAATGTTTTCCCTTTTCCCAGTTTCCCCTCTGGAAACACCCTATCCCGTACACTTCCCCTTACTTATTTGAGGGTGCTCCTCCACCCACTCCTACCTCCCCATCCTCACATTCCCCTACATTGGGGCATCGAGCCTTCCCAAGAAGAAGGGCTTCTCCTCTCATTAATGTCCACCAAGGCCATCCTCAACTACATATGCAGCTGGAGCTATGGGACCCTCCAAGTGTACCCTTGGTTGGTTGTTCAGTCCCTGGGAGCTCTGGTGGGGGGGTGTCTGGTTGGTGGATATTGTTGTTACTCCTATGGGGTTGCAAACCCATTCAGCCCCTTCAGTCCTTTCTCTAACTCCTCCAATGGGGACCCTGTGCTAAGTCTAATGGTTGGCCACAAGCATCTGCCTCTGTACTTGTCAGGCTGCATTTGAGCCTCTCAGGAGACAGCTGTAACAGGTTCCTGTCTGCAAGCACTTCTTGGCATCTGCAATAGTGTCTGGGTTTAGTGTCTATATATGGGATAGATCCCACTGATAAGTGGTTATTAGCCCAAAAGCTCCGAATATCCAAGATACCATTCACAGACCATATGAAACACAAATCATCTTAAGGGATATAATGTAGTGACTATCTCTATAGTGATTTATATAAAATTTAAATTCAAGTAATGGAAATGCAATGTGCAAAGAAAAGCAATAGATCGCATGTGATTGACTCATGAGCACAGTAATATGTCCATTTCTGTGAATTAAGAACTAAATTATATTTGAAATGGGTTTACATGGACAGATTGCTTAGTAAAGGGGGAGATTTCTAAGTCTGGTTTATGCAGTGTGAGTATATTGACCTCAGTTCATATCTTCTATTTTGACCAGAGAGTAAAACAAAACCTGAATCTATCCACACTTGGTATTTTTAGTTATATGAATCACATTCTGTCTAGCAATCTAGGATTGCCATCATCTTCATCATCATTGTTGTCATATTCATCATCATTTACCTTTGGTGTTTTTGTGAGTATAACACAAAACAAACACAATGTAAGGGAGGAAGAATATTTGTTGGGACATGGATTCAGAAAGTTTTCAAGTATATTGTCAGAATGTGCAAAGAGGATGTGGCAGTGGCTTCTCCCTTGGCAGATCAGGAAGCAGGAAGTGTGATAAGATCTAAGTTTCTGAGACCACTTGTGATCTAGATTACACGTTCTAAAGAGTACAGTCTTCCTGAAAGAGCATCACTATCCTGAGAATGAACTATGATAATATAAGAGATACAGCAATGTGGGGAATTGGGCTATGCACAGACAGGCTAGGCTCCAATCGAACTGAGGTCTGAACCCCAAAACTTGACAGGTAGGCATTCCCTTATACTCCTGGAACTCTGGCCCCTGCCTAAGTTAACAGCACCCACAACCCCCACAAGAGAAGCATGGCTAGAAGTCACATAGGCAATGGCCCAAGCTTCTGACCTTCAGGCTAAATCCTCCCCAGTTACCTAGCAACAGTAAAGACCATAAAAAAGGCTGTTCAGCTCCATCTCGCTCTCTTACTTCTCGTTCTCTTCTCTCTTACTCCTCACTCTCACTTCTATCATTCCTTCTTCTATTCTTCTCTGTCTTCACTCCTCTCTGTCTTCTCCTCTGCTCTCTCCCTCTTACTCTCTCTTTCTTTCTAGCTCTCTCTCTCTCTCTCTCTCTCTCTCTCTCTCTCTCTCTCTCTCCTTTTCTATCTTCTCTCTTTCTCCCTGCCTTTCTATCATAAAGCAACCATAGACAGTCTCTGCTCTAGTCAAGATCTGCTGTGTTCACTCTTGTCATTGTTGGGAACCTCTTCCCTCATCCCTCTTTCCCATAACCCCAGTGGCTTTAGCTAATAGCTCCAGGACTCCCAGGTAGGGCTGCCCCTTTGCCACGCCCCAAAGAGTAGGTAAGAGGCTTAGATGCCCACCTGGAGATGAGTAGAAGGTATATAGCAGCCCTCCCATGCCTGACTGACCAGAGATTACATGGAACTCTTGCGGAGTGTGGGTCTTTCCTCTCCCCTTCCCCCCTCCCTTTTTAGTTCCCAACACATCAGCATATCATCGTATTTGTTTCCTTAACATATGGCAAAATTTTAAGAGATCCATTTATTCATTAATGATGTGTACGTGCACATGTGTGTGATGGTGCCCAGATGCAAGTCAAGTGAGTCTGATACTCTAGATTTGGAGTTACTATCTGACCCACACTGGTACTAGTGAACAAACTTTAGTCCTCTGAGACTTCACTGAGTTCTTTTAAATTAACAAGCCATTTTTAATCCCAAAATTCCAATGACCATTTTTTAAAAGGTGGATATTTCTTTCAACAAAACAGCAGAAAATAAAAACAATTTTAAAAATTATTAATATTTATTTTGAAACCTTAACTTACAACTTACTGGACTAAAACACTTAACAAATTCTTCTGAATTATATACACATCAATTTTTAAAAATGAAAAAAATTATAGAATGTGTACATTTTAAATGTTTTTTTTTAAACCTGAAAGGTAGAAAACTAATTAAAGTCAACATTCTAATTTCTTTTGAAATTTATTTTATTTGGCCATATTTATTATATTAATTTTTAAATTTTTGCTTATTGTAAGAAAAACACAAATAGAGAGTTGAATGAGAAAGGAAAAGCTTATGTTTAAAAAATGTCAGAAAAATAATATATTTATTATATATGATTTTATAATAGTGCAGCATATACTACTTAAGACAAAACAATGGTTTTGCCATTTTTCTACTCTATTAATGCTCTATAAACCACTCAATTAAATTTCATCTTTAAAGCATAATTTTCTGTCTAGTATCACCAAAAAACAAATTCCTATTTTTATATTTATAACCCTTCCTTATAAAATGGGTGCTTTTATATCCATTTATCTTTATATCAAAAAAAAAAACAAACAAATCAATTCAATAATGCTTTTCTATAGAAACATAATAATTGATGGACTGTATCCAGTGAGATTTCCAAATAAATTTAATGACAGGCAGGACAGGAGGGAAAGAAGATAGCAATGGTAGATTGTTGAGAATTGATGTTTATGTCATTTATATGTGTCATCGATCTGTCACGTATAATTTTATACGTGCATATGTAATCTTTTTTTCTCCTTTTCTTTACCTATTATATGTATACATACATACAACTACATAATACAAACTGCCTACTCCAGTTAATGTCATTTTTATGCAAACAGTTTCAGGATGACCACTTAGTAGTGTTTGTGGTGGTTTGAATAAAAATGGACCAATTAGGACACACATTTGAATTCTTGGTCTGTAGTAGGTGAAGCTGTTGGGGAAGTATTAGGAGGTATCCACTTGCTGAAGGAAGTGTGTCACCAGGAGTGGGATTTGTGGTTAGTGCTCTCTTTCTCTGCCTCTTGCTTATGGATGAGATGTAAACTCTCAGCTACTGCTCCAGTGCCACGCCTGCCAGTGTGCTGATTGCTGTTATAATCTTTGCATGATGGTCATGAGCTTTACTACCCTCTGGAACTGTTCACACAAAATTAAATGTGCTCTTATAAAGTTGCTTTAGTCATGATGTCTCATCGTGACAAGACAAAAGTAACTAAGACAATATTGTTTAGTTGGGAACTAAAAAGGGGGCCCATGGGAAGAGAGGGGAGGAAAAGACCCATGCCCCACCAGGCTTTTACCTATTCTCTGGTCTGTCAGGCATGGGAGAGCTGGCATTCACTTTCCACTCAGCCTTGGGTGGGCATTACTCTATCCCACTCTTCAGGGAGTGGCCAGGGGGCAGCCATACCTGGGATTCCCACAGCTACTTTGCTAAAGTCACCAGGGTTATAGAAGAGAGTGATGAGGGAAGAGGTTCCCAACACCTGCGAAAGTGAGGGCAGCGGATCTTGACTGGAGCACAGGAAGGTCTTCTAACGGGAGATTAGAAAAGGCTCATTAGGAGAAAGCCTGTCCCATCCTCCAAGCGCAGGGGACCTTGATTATCAGAGACATTCTATGGTTTTAGAGCTTTATTATAGAAAGGCAGGGGGAAAGAGAGAAGGTAGAAGAGAGATAGAAAGAGAGAGAAAGAAAGAGAGAGAGGGAGGGAGAGAGAGAAGGCTAGAGAGAAAGAGAATAAAAGAGAAAGGAGATGAGAAGACAAAGAGAGGACAGAGCAGAGAAGACAAAGAGAGGAGAGAGAGGGTGAGAGAGTGAGGGGTAAGAGGTAAGAGAGAGCAGTGAGAAGTAAGAGAGCGAGGTAGGGCTGAACAGGCCTTTTTATGGTCTTTACTGTTGCTAGGTAACTGGGGAGGATTTAGCCTGAATTTCAGAAGCTTGGGCCATTGCCTATGTGACTTCTATCCATGCTTCTCTTGTGGGGGCTGTGGGGGGTGGTAAATTAGGCAGGAGCCAGAGTTCCAGGAGCATGAGGAAACACCTTCCTTGTCATTTAGGTGAATTATCACCACTCTCGGGGTTCAGACCTCAGGTCAACTGGAGACCAGCCTGTCTGTGCAGAGCCCAATGCCCCCCCACACATTAGATAACAAATTAGAGTGCTCATTCCTTTGGCAAACACATCCATACCTTTCCTTTGTCAGCAAGCATTAACATTTTGTATAATTTCATGTAGGTGTGAAGCCTTGTGAGATTTTCCCTCTCTGTGTTTTTATGTTAACATGTCAACTGATGTTGTCCCTGTTCAGGTTTGTTTAGATTACCATATTTCTGGGATGTCATGTATCCTGTTTCCTTGTCATATATTGAAGACAGATTCTTGAAACAGAAAATATGGTCCTTTGACTTCACCAGCACACACACACACACACACACACACACACACACACACACACACACAGCGATAATGTTATCAGAGCCTTAGATATAGGGTTTGTGGTGTAGGTTCATAAATCGGGGATGGGTGCCCCATGAAAATATTTCCTCTGTCACATTGATTGTTCTCTGCAATGTTCCTCATTTGCTGTAGAAAGAAACTTCTTTGATAAGGGGTGACAAATATACTTATCTGTGAGTTTAAAATGTAGTTAATAATTATATAAATTTCAGAAAGGGATAGTAGACAATTGTCCTCTAGGTTCCCAATTCTCACTAGTGTATAAATGAGTGTGGAAGCCAAAAAGAAACATAAGTTCTCTTCTTCTATCTCTCTGCCCCAAATGAAGTATCTCTAATTTGAAACCAGATCTCTCTGCTTTTGAAAGTCTAGTTAGCTAACATCTTTCAGGATTTCTAATCTGACTTTCTTTATTCTGGAATTACATGTTGGCAACCTTGTCTGCTTAGCATTTCTTGATTGGTCCAAATATTTGTGGCCATGCTTACATGCCAAGTCCTTTACCCACTAAAGCATTTTCCCAGCCCCTTGTTCTCTGCCTTTACACTTCCACTGTAAATCAGTTATGTTGGTGTGATCATCTGTCACTCATAAACCTCAGCACATGGGATATTTTATCTAGTCATTACCATGTGCTCTGCCCTGAGAAAGAGAACTCTAGGGTATTATTTGTGTCATTAAAGTATAAACAGAATGCATTGTTCATAATGCTATCACTCAGTCCCTTCCACATATGGTAAACTGAAGAAGAGTTTAAGAATTGCTCAAATAAGGGATGCAAAGATGGCTCAAAATCAAAAATATGAGAATTGCTCAAATAAGCACTTCACCATTTAGAATAGATTCTTAGGTACTAATGCCCTGAAACTTAAAACACTGTGAATAATTTGGCTAAGTTGTATTTATGCTAGCAATATATATGGTTATTTTTCTGCTAAGTAGGAATTTTATGCAAAATATTATAGGTTAATTATTTTATCACTCATAGTTAACTAAAATTACATGTTTTGTCTTTCTATTCAACAGAGTGGGAATCAACAGTGAGAAAGTAAATAACTATAGAATATGTTGCCATGCATATCTTTATCATAAATGTCTATATCTATATCTATTCTGTATCTCTATCTAATTCTCATTACCATTAGTACCTGAGTCTTGGGATCTCCTTCTTAGTATACTAAAATATGATATCTATCCTTCAACTTTCACTCTCATGGAAACATTCTCAAATCAATAAGGAAAGCCTAAGGCATCTTTTGTCAATGTCAGTATTTGTGTATAACATCACTGCTACAGATTCCAAGGAAAAACTGACTGTCAGAAATTGGACAAAGGAAACTAGCTTATCAGTGTGAATGCTAATTTATATTTCTAGAGTTCTGTTCGGCTTATTAGTGGTTCTGTACAGGTGTAGAGGGGTTGTGCTGTAGGATAAGGAACAGTTTCCAATGTCAAACAATTCATATTAGTACAAGTAATAGTAAGTTGATTTTTGGGTGTCATCTATGCATATGTAGATATTAGCATGCATGAAATGTAATAAACTCTGTGCACGTTTATGTGTAATAATGCATTGTTTTAAAGACAGTGAAAGCTACGAATAGATTTGCATGCACTTGATTAAACAAATCATCTGTAGTTTTACTTACAATTATAATGATTTACAAGATTTAGGGAAAATGAATAAAATTTATTTTTTTCCTTTTCAACATGATTGGTGTCTTTCTAGGTAGTAAAATTTACCCAAACTTCTCCCCAAAGGTTACTTTATTTGCTTTTATTTTCAATTCAACAAATTTAGCAACAATAACTACAAATTTTACCAAGAGGAATTTTACAAAGGACCAGCTCAGTTTGGAGAAGCGTCCTAATGAAGGAGTGTCTGGGAGCAGCAAAAACAAAGATTCAATATCAAAATATGGGTTCAAGCTGTTGTCCTATGTTCTGCTAGAAACAGATTTCCTGATTAAGCTCTATTATCCTTTTAAGATAGCTTTCTCTTGCTATTCTATAAACTCCATAGCTTATCTCTTGCAGACCAAGAGCATAGTCTTCTATTTACACATCAATTAAGTAATTATCCCATGAATGAGCATCCCAGGACCCCAACCCTTTGATTCTTAGAAAGAGGCAGTAAGCACAAGCAGGGACAATAAGATAGCTTGGTGAGATCCTGCGCAGAAATTGCCCTTCCAACCATGCCTGGGCCTGAACCTAAACTCTGTCCCAGGCTGACCTTGAACTCAGGAATTTTCCTGCCTTTATAAGCATAAACAAAAAAATAACCTATAAAAAATAAAAGCTGGGTGTGATATTGCTCTGTGATTTCCTTTCCCTAATTCTCTTTATCTCCTTCCTTAGCATCTTTAAGCTGGCTCATAGTACAGCTGCCCTGTTCCTTTAGATCTGTGAAGCTCCTTAAACAATTGAAATTGCATCATTATATTTTGAATAGTTGAAAAATTATATATTTTTTTCAATTCATGTTTTCAGTGTTCTTTCTCACAGCCTGAAGTGATGCCCTGAAGGTCATGGCATTTTACCATTTTGCTGAAACAGGAGGTACACCCTCACCTCCTGGACTCCTTGTGTCTCTGATTATCATGGAGTCATTAACCTTGGCAAAGAGGACATTTCTCAAAGGAGAAATGTGAAAATATGCACATTATTATACAAAGAAGCCTTACACATACAGTAGCCATCAAAACTTGTGGATGCCCATGTCTTTCTGGCTCTGTTCCAGGGCGGGAACCATTCTGATAGAATGAGTAATTTATTATATAAATCATCCAGACATCAACAGAGATTAGGTAAAGTACTCAAGTACTCAAACATAAATACCCAGCAGTTCTCTTAAATACTGTGCTTAGTTTAGTCACAAAACACAATCTTTGTATAGATTTTTCCAATCTTGTCTGTTTGATAATGTTTTAAAGTAAGAGGACGGACTCTGATCTACCTCACAAACTATTTTCAAGCTTTACATTATTTAATGTTTAAATAAAAGCTCTTAATATGGACTTGTGTCTCCAGTTGTCTTCCCATATGAGTCCCTCAAAAGTTAGAGACAGTTAGAAAAGAAATGTATAATAATTTACATTGCATTTTCTAAAATTATGATATGTGAAAAGAGAGATTTAGAACCTTTGAAGATTAGCAGAAGAACTGAATCCAATAAAGGGGGTAACTCAAACAAACAAAATCAAGGCCACAATGGATGCACCAAAGAATAACCACATGGATTTAAGCTAGATGCTAGGAGTATGCTTCCTTCCAGAGAACATTGTCAAAATTTCTTAAAAGAAGGCTCTTCAGAATTTCTGTAGTTCAGAACAGAGGCTGTAGTATAATATACAAGCAGAAGAATGCAAATTACTGCTTGTAATATTACAACTCAGGTTTCCCTTGACAGCACTGTAATAATTACAATAACAATTTTCAACTTTTATGTTAAAAATAATCATAGGAGGGGATATACTATTCTCTGGGAATGTGTTTACTGGTACATTTCCTATGCACTATCCACCAGTGGATATCCCATACCCAAATGTATATAGTCAGAACTAATTAGACTCAGGGGCTACTCATAATAACTTAAAAAATGTCAGGAGGGATTCTGATTAGCATATTCTGGGAGAAACTGAAAAGAGGTAATGTAGCTGCTCTTTGCTACATTGTTGGTTCTTCTTTTTCTCATTCTTCATCTGTACCCCCAGTGGTTTCACTCTCCCCTTACAGTAGATAGGAAATAAACAAAGATCTTGAGAAGAGAGGGGAATTAGAAAAAATTCCTGAATCTAATCTTTTCTTTTGTTTCTTATTTGACAACAGCTATTAACACACCAGAAACAGTCTCCCTAAACAATCAACATCCACCCACTATATCTCTTGGGGGCATTAATATACCCTAGGAAAAGTTTGCAGAATTCCAAACATGACACAATCGTCCAAACTATCTACAGCTAGCAAAACCATGCCTCTCTTAGAACACAGGGCAAATCATAGTCAATTTCTCTGAATAGTATGAAGCAGCTCCATATGCCACACCTGATATTAAAATGAAAATACTTTGTAATAATATCTTATGCTTTTAAAGAAAACAAAATTCCAAAATTGTCACTACAAGGTAATGTGGATAATAAATTCCAAACAATAAATTTTATGTATTATGAATGTTAAAAACAAATTAAAATTTCATTTTTTAAAAAGTAAGAAAATTTCAACATTGGTTATCAGTATTTTGGTTTTTCTTAGGTCAGATTTTTTGTCTCATTCAAATGGTAACCATTTTGCTACCCTAATGGTAATTAGATTAAATAGTAATCATTAAATAATTATTACTTAATAACCATTTAATGCTGCTACAAACATTCTGTTTCTAAATGGATTGTAAGGTATAATTCTTTCAGACTGATTCAGCAGGTATCTGCATTTATTACTGAGATGTTAAATATTCCCATTTTCAAGTCATTATGTATAGCATATTTGTTGTGTGGAACAGCGCACTCAAATGCTTCATGCTCATCAAGAACTTAATTTAAAAGAAGACACTTTTTGGAATTTAAGTAATTTTGTAATGTTATGGATAATGATGAACACCAAATCTAGGAATGGTTAGATTTGTTTTCAGAACATATTTGGAAATACAAACACAAAGGCAACTAGAAGTTCCTTAAAAGTAATGATACAAGCAGACAAAAATGCAGTACCTTATCTTCAGTCCAAGTACTGCCAAAAATTGCTAACCACCTCTAAAAATAGTAAGAGGAATGGAAGTAGTAGTTTTTTCATGCACTGACAAGGTGATTTCTGGCCTCAGAAAATGTGTGAGACTACATTTTCATTGTTTTAAACAATCTAATTAAAAAAAATCAGTTGTAACAGTTGAGTCTAAAATAAATAGGTTAGTCTATACTATATGATTGTGTATATATGTGAGACGTTAGTAAACTGTTTCTTAGCATTTCACATGAACTAAAAGTTGTTGTGTTCATAATGACAGGTAACTGCATAACTGTGGCTTTAGTTTTGCATTTCCTTAATGATGGGCATTAGACAACTGTTATATATTACATCTATTCTCCCTACTGTCTGTCTCTCGCTGTCTCTGTCTCTCTGTCTCTGTCTCTGTCTCTGTCTCTCTCTCTGTCTCTCTCTCTCTCCCTCTCTCTCTCTCGTGTGTGTGTGTGTGTGTGTGTGTGTGTGAGTGTGTGTGTGCACGTTCAAGCAGCAACCCATGGAAGCTGGTTCTCTCCTTCCACTATGTGAGTCTTCAGGGTGTCTCAAGCTATCCATCAAGCATCTTTGTCCGTTGTGCCATACAGCCTGACCACACTAAGTATATCTATATGGCTATTTACTATGTAGAGACTAGAACAATCTACGAGTGCTTTTCAGCTTTCTTACAATTTATAAATCTCTGGTATACTTACTTTCCTCCCATTCACTTTCAGATAATTTGTTAATTATGATAAATTTGGCTTCCTTTTGAAACAGGGAATGTAATTTCAGCTGACCCCCAACTGAAGATCATTCTACTACCTCAGCATATAAATTCATGGGATTGAAAATTGCATCATGGGGCAGGACTGGGAGGGAAGGAGGAAGAGAAAACTGTATTTGGGATGTAATGTTTGAGAGAAAAAAATAAAATCATAAGAAAGAAAGAATGAATGATTGAATGAATGAATGAATGAATGATGAAAGAAAGGAAACCAAGTGAACTGTCATTTATACCTGCTGGTACATGGAAAATCTATTTTCTCTAATGGAATTATAATGTGTGCATCAACCACTCCAGGACAGGCTATATATCCAAGATTAGTTGAGTAACTTATAATGGACTCCATGGTTGTTTAAAGGATTTTAGTATCTTTAACACCCATGAAATAATATACCATCATGATCATGTTTTCATTTCCCTAATATCTAGTAACACTATCTTTCCATTGACTTATTTTCTACTCAAAAGTAATTCCATTTCTCCTGAATAATGGTGGATATTGTGCATACATGCTTCTGTGTGCAAATGTTTGTGTTTTAAATGTAGCCGAGTCTTATCAGCTTCCAAAACACCATTATTCCACTGACCTATCTTTTCTGTTCCTCTGCAAATTTAAAATATGTGATCATTTCTGTATGGCTAAAAGGAATCCTTATTTCTGCAAATTCACTAAGTAATGCAGTAGGCATGAGCATGTCTACCAAAATCATAAACCAGATTCTCTTTACTAATTCAAACTTTTAAAACATTGACCAAACCTAAGAGGACAGAACTCTTTTAAGTGAACAGGTATTACAAACTCTGCAGATCCAGACTGTGCAGGTTGAAAACTTCTTCAACAATCTAACTGACATAAAGGATGAACAGTTACGAGGGCCACATCTCTGAATATTTTATTTCTTCATACACGATGGGTAGACCAATGAAATAGCAACAGAGAGGAATCTAATATGTCATCAAAATTATGTTTAGATTTTCATTCCTTACTATCTTATATTCAATAAATTATTATAAAACACCGGACCTCTTTATTTTTTTTTACTAAATTTGTATACTTATGTTTAGGTGTCAGTCATTTTTAGCTTTTAATTTAAAAACTAAATTGTACTTAGCATTGTTATTACCAATGTTCTGCTTTTTCTACTTTGTGATATTTTGTTGCAAAGATATTTTTCAGACTTATATTATTTGTATATTCTTATATAATTTTGTAAATTTGAGTAAAGAGTCTTTAAGTATAAATAATCAACTTGACATACTTTGCTTTGTTAAGTACTTATATGATTCTCTTGTTCCCTATGGAATCTTCTGCACCTTATGAACTAACCAGTACCCCGGAGCTCTTGACACTAGCTGCATATTTATCAAAAGATGGCCTAGTCGGCCATCACTGGAAAGAGAGGCCCATTGGACACGCAAACTTTATATGCCCCAGTACAGGGGAATGCCAGGGCCAAAAAATGGGAATGGGTGGGTAGGGAAGTGGGGTGGGGGAGGGTATGGGGGAATTTTGGGATAGCATTCTAAATGTAATTGAGGAAAATACATAATAATAAAAATATTTTTTAAAAAGTACTTATATGAAATTCAGTTTCCTTAAATGAATCATTATGTTGCTTCAACTTTTATCTATGTTTCCTTTAATATTTTTATTTCAATAGGTAACTCATGGATATGAAACTAATCCTCCTAAAAGTTCTATCTGTTTTTCCTATTTTATTCTGTAGTAGTATTGATGAGTCTATATCTATCTATCTTTTGTTGAGTGAGCATTTGGTATATGTCCTTTGTACTGCAACTTTAAAAATTCAAGACATTCTGTTCCAAAGAGTTCTTATGTTATTAAAAAGGCCACTTTAAGATAATACTTTCTGTTAGATTTTAAATTCATTTCTTTCAAGTTACTTAAATGTCCTTTCTTTTAATTGGAGTGTTTATATAATTTATTTTGAATTTGTTACCTTTCATTATATTACTTATTTATTATCTTTTTCTTTTCCCCTCCTTGAAACATAGAATGGCACTTGATCTCATTTCACAGTGAAGTTACTCTAATGACCTATATAATTTTGTTCAGTTAACTAAATTATTAAAACATAGTCTTATGATTCTTGACTTTGTAAAGTGAGCAAAGACATAAAATGTACTAAAGTTGAGATCAGAATCAGAATTAGCAAGCGTTTCTGAATTATTCACCCTTCCTCTAATTCCTTTCATTCAGATTTCTTTGACTCTGCTAGATCCTTAAGTCTGTAAATATTAGATCCAACTCTATCAGAGCGCATATATATTATCCGTATGCACACATTTGTTTCCTCTGACAGATTAATGTTCATGTCATAAAATAATTACTCTGAGGTTTTTGTAAGAGTGTTTTCATAAAAGAATGCACACTTCTGTAGTAAGTAAATGGTGGAACATAATTCATAGCCAATAGTTGTTTAGAAACTTCTGCATATCAAAATCCAAACATAAAGATTATAGTATATGTGAGGGTATTGGATTTTATACTTCAAATTTGCTCAACTTCAACATTTTCACATCTTAGGCACATCTCAGAATAGTTTCTTCATCACTTTAATATTATCTACAGTCATCCAGAAGAAGGAAGTTTAATTAAGAAAAAGCCCACATATAACATCAGGTTACCTGCAAGACAGTCTCTAGGTCATTTCCTTGATTGATGGGGCAGGGTCCAGCCAACTATCTGCAGAACCAGCCCTGTGCAGGTGGTCCTGGGTGGCATGAAAAAGCAGGCTGAGCAAGTGATGGAAAACAAACCAGGAGGTAATTTTCATCCATTCACTTTGCCCCAGTCTCTGCCTTAACTTCCCTTCATGATGTATGGTACACTATAAGCAAAATCTTTTGTCCCTGAGTTGTTTCTGGCCATGGTGTTTTATCACTGTACTAGATACTAAAACTTAGGCAGAAATCTTAAGAAGACATGTGTTATTCACCCTAAACATTAATCTTGAACACAAAGATATATGATTGCCCTGCAAGAAAATTTCCCATTGCATGGTGCATATACACCAACCTGTCCAGATTTTGATTTTATCAACAGTACCTCCACAAGTGAAACAGGAGAGATGTGCCAAGGAGATAACTTATTTGTAAAACATGAGGTTCTCAGGGTTGTGTTTTCAAGTAGGTGAAGAGACATGGGAAGTGGAAGTTTTGTGTGTACAAAAGCAAAGTTTGGGTTCTATACATAGGCCATGGTAGAAAGGTGCCTACAGTGGCTAATGTGGTGATCTAATGTTTGAACAGCTCATGTCAATCATCTACCTTAATTGAGAGTGTGGCCATGAAGTAGAAAAAAAAAAAGAAATGTTTTATCTTTCAATAGGAAAAAGATGTCCATGTGTATATCCACATTTGGAAAGAAGCACAGATGCACAATGAAAAAATGTTACTAATAACACAGCAGGATAAAATGCAGGCAAATTTGGAGCAATTGTTCTTGCAAATTTGGTATATAGTATATCCAACTGTAGATACAATAGAGCCAAGGTTTTCTAGCTCCTGATCCTTGGACTTTCCCATCATGATGGTCTGCACCTAGAATTCTGAGTTAAAATATCCTTTTCCTCCCTTAAATTGGTTTGGTCAGGGTGTTTTCATAGCAACTGGAAACAAAAATAGGATTTATTATTTAACCAAAGAATTAATATCCTACAAATAACATTGTAGAAAAATAAAAGCCTTCAAAAAGCCATTTTTGTGCACTGAATTGGGAAGAAAGAGAAATGAGGCAAATGAAAAAAAATATTGAGCTAATACATTACTTAAAGATTTGGGATTAGAGCATCACTTTGAGGGTTAAAAAGGGACGGATGCAATTTTGAATATTTAGAAATAATAGTCTCAGACTTTGTTTAGTTGACTTTGGTGTTTGTTTGTTTTATATCTTTCAACCTTTCCAAATAAACAAAATGACCTTACCCAGGGAAGAATTATGGGATATGCTTTCACTGGATTTATGTGAGAAGCTAATGGATTTGTCACTGCTGACACTGGCTTCACTGATGCTTTAATCTACACTAATGTCTGTAATTGTTTTTAAAGATAACGATATCAAGCGCAAGTCCAATTTTGCAACTTTTTAAACGAATATATGCATTGTGCAAAATGCCTCTACTGGATTTAATGAGATAAAGCATGCTTTTATGTCCATCTTATCAAATATTATATATATAAATGATAGATAGATAGATAGATAGATAGATAGATAGATAGATAGATAGATAGATAGATAGATAGATAGATAGAAATGATGTTTGGCTCTTTGTTTTCTATCTTATATTTATTTTTACAAGCAGAACCACAAATCATAAGACTTCTGCAAACAGTAGCCTAGGGTAATTGGAGTTTTGTCTCTACATCAGCAGACAGAAGTCTTGTCTTTGGAGCATGTTGCAAAGTAGAACAGGAGCTGAGGATACATCTTGAACCTATGCCAGAGACTTGGGCTTGAGCTCTGCCCTTTAATTTAGGCATCTGTTCCTAAGATCTTTGGGAATGTGCTATAAGCAGGCTTCTAGTTATAGCATATGTGGTATAAAAAAATATGCCTGGAGCTGGGGCTTTGAAGAACATTTTCTTAACTCAAGGTTTACCACAACTTTGGTGCCCTTGGTATCTTCATCCATGGTCTTTGCTTATTGTTCCAAATATTCTTCAGGCCCTTCTTGGCTTCTTGACACCATTTACATTCCTTAAGAATTTGTGGTCTATCCTTGAAGAGAAGCATTACTTAGTGATTGTGATTTTGGATCCTGTTTCTGTGTCATTGCCAACATTAGTCTTGTGCCACATGGTTCTTGATATTGGACCTGAAACAACCTGCAGAAATGTGATACTAATTATCAATGAATATGATTTTCATAGCACACAGTGCTATTGAAAGAAAGTATTTGCTCATTCTCCTCTTACTCATTCGAGAAGTGCTGTGTTTCCCTTTCTTCAAAATGATATGCAGAAAAACCTCTAATTTTGTCTGTTACTTATTTTGTTTTAATTCATGGCATTACATTTCATAAATAATTGTTAATTCTGTGAGTAAAGCCGCTTTATCACATTTCATGTTTGTATTATATTCACCTGACAAACATTTCAGAATACTTATGACTCAGAAGGCTGTAAAAGTGCCAGATGAAGTATCATGCCATCAGATGTCAGCTGAAGAAACTGTGTATGCATCTTCTGGGAAGAGAAAGTAATAAATCAAAAAAGAATGAGCAACTAGTTATAATTCATGTATGACTATTCCAAAGAGTAACTCTCACATCACATGTAAAATGGCAATAAAATTATTACTGTCAATTATCAATCATACAAAACCAATGATAGTAGAATTTGAAATATTAACAGGAGGTTCAGGTGGAGAGGAGGAGATATGATTGAAGGAGGAAATGCTGGGAGAGATGTCTGGAATTGAGGAGCATTAAAGGGGTGTTATGGAAAATTTCTGCAGTGGAAACTCACTAAAATAATATATGAAAGCACTCCAAATAAGGTCTAATGATGACAGAGCCAGAGTCAAAACTGATCATCTCTTATCACCAAATGAGTCTTCCTGTACTAGAACTGCATTGCATTCAATTGAACTGTTTGCCAAGGTGGTCTCATGGAAATTCAAAAAACAACCTTGGCTGTTACTAAGGTAATGAGATGCTTTCCACAAACTGACAGCTGTGCCTCTTTGCTGAGGTCAACATCCGCACAACTCATTAAACAGAGAGAAGTAAAGCTTGTGCTTATATGGAGCCTTCACCAATACACTCTAATTTCTTTAGTTCAGGGAGGTACTCGGAAGGCTACCAAAAGAGAACCATAAGTACCAACCCATTCACAGATTGGCCTACAATCTGCATGAAAGATATGCTAGGGCAATAGTAGCACTGGATTTGTGGGAGTAGCAAAGCAATGTCAAACTAATGTCACATCACTACTAGTCTGAAAATACATCAATAAAACGACTCCTAATACAGTTCTGTTATGCCTACATGTCAGTGCTTTATTCATCATCACTAAAGAAGCTTTCTCTTGCATCAGATGGGAACAGATGCAGACATCTACAGCCAGACATTATGGTGAGAAAATCCCTGGACATATAGCTCTACATGGCATGTCTTCATCAAATCTCTTTCCTTACACCTTAGGGCTTCACTCTCAGTATCTCAAGAAAGTGATGTTAAGAAGGGTAAAATCCAGAGGAGATGGAAGACAAGAGAATGACTCCCACTGTACCAGCTAAGCAAGGATTATATAAACTCTCAAAGAATAATCAGAATGCACAGGGCCTCCTCGATTCTGGTATCTAAACCTGGAACAGACCAGGTCCTCTGCATGTGTATTATGTCTTTCAGTTCAGTATTTTTATGGGACTACTGAATGTGTGAATGAGTGGGTCTCTGACTCTTGTGCCTGGTCTCGTGGCTCTTTCCGACTGTTGGATTGTTTTGCCTAGTTTCTAGCTTTGTTGCGATGATTTAGTTTTATCATATTTTTACTTTGTCTTGTTGGTTGTTGTCTCCTAGAAGTATATTCTTTTCTAATGAGAGACAAAATGGGAGGAATAGAGGGAGGGAAAATGTAATCAGTACATATTTTATGAGAAAAATTAGCTGTTTTCAATAAAAGGCAAAAAACTATACTAATTATTGATTAGTAAATGACGTTAGGTGATATACAATTCTGTGACCTTGTTGGAGTAGGTGCGGCTTTGTTGGAGGAAATTTGTCCTTGTGAGGGTGGGCTTTGTGGTTCTATGGTTAATCTCCACTCAGTGTAGAAGAGGTAGCCTCTTCCTGGTTGCCTACAGGAAAGAATCTCTTCCTGGCAACCTGCAAAAGAGTTTCTCCTGGTTGCATTTGGATCAAGATGTAGAACTCTTGGCTTCTCCATGTCTTCCTGGATGCTGTTCTCTGACATGATCATAATGGACTGAACCTCTGAAACTGTAAGCCATTCCCAATTAAATGTTGTTCTTATAAGAGTTGCCTTGGTCATGGTATCTCTTCATAGCAGTAAAGCTCTAACTAAAACAGAACACTTGGTATTTTCCAGAGGACCTGAATTCAAATCACAGCACTCATATTGGGTGGCACACAACCATGTGTAACTACAGCTCCAGAGAAACTGGCCCCTTGTCTCACTTGTGTGTGTGTCTGTGTGTGTGTGTGTGTGTGTGTGTGTTTGTGTGTGTGTGTGTTTGTGTGTTTGTGTGTGTATGGTACACATGCAGGTAGGAAGCTAGAAAAATATTCATATAAACAAAAATAAAAAATGAGAGATTATTGTAAAATCTAGACCAAATAGTTTCTTGTAACCACTAAAACTAAATTATTAAAACACTACCAGGTAGTTTTCAAAATTTTATTTATAAAACAAATAAACAAGGCTAATGTTAAAAAGATTCTTTGGTGAAACTTCTGCTTGCATGTCACATGTGGGTCTTGACCCATCTTAGTGAGCCTTAGATGCTGCTATTTATACCCAAATGATGACAGAGTCACTTACTTTCTAGGAAATTTTGCTATACCATCCAAGGAATGGGCAACCACAACTTTAAACTAGATATTTCACCGTTTTTAAACAAATGTACACTTTACTTCTTCATCAAAGCCTCACCACAGATTTGTGTGGAAAAGAAAATAACTCATATACTTTCTTTTTCATTTTCATTAAAGCAGGAGAAGATTTCAGAAAAGCTAATAAACAGAGGCAGTTCATTTCTAATGTCTGCTACTTATGTTCTGAATGGCAGGTGGCTTTCAGCATTCAAGGTATCTGCATAAAGAATATTTGTGCCATTAAATTACTTACTGTAATACCTTTAAAGATTCAATTTGGATGTAAACATTCCCAGTGATTTTCTATGCAAAGGCCATTAGACAAGTGCCTTTTTTTGTTTATATATATATATATATATATATATATATATATATATATATATATATATTTGTTTATATATATATATGTATATATATGCACACACAATGTGTGTGTGTGTGTGTGTGTGTGTGTGTGGGTGTGTGTGTGTGTGTGTGTGTGCATAACTTTTTTTTTTGGTTCTTTTTGAATTTCACATCAGGTACCTCAATCCTGTGCATCTCCCACTCCCCTATTATCAATCCTTCATGCTTACAGTGTCCTCCTAAATGGAAGGAGAAATTCTCATTGTGGAAACTGTAGTGTGTCCCATTGTGTCCCACAGTATATTCTTTGGTCCACACTTCTTTGCTTGCAAATGTTCATTGCAATGGGTCATTGGTCTAGTATGAGGCTCTTCAGTACTGGAACTGTACTGGGACTCTTCTTGGACATCTGTTGTTGCCCTATGCCATGGAGATCCTGTAGTGTTGAATCTGTAAGAGTAGCCCCTTTATGCACTCTAGCAATTCATTGGTGGGGTAGGTGTTGTGATGGGGAAATTCAAAGTCCTGAATCTGGGCATGATAGGTTTTTTAACTAGTCAGCCCTCCAAATCTCCTGAACCCACACCACCAGGAAGAGCTCTTCTATGCAGGCCACCTGGTCCATCCAATACCCCAGCCAGCAATGGGCAGAGCCAGCTCTCCTGCTTTCATGCCCCTTGTGTTGGCTCATTCACACCATGCCACCAGGGCCAATTCACTGGCAATCCTTACATCCAGGGCCTGCTCTACCAAGGTGCTCATGTGAGGTGCAGGGCCTACTGTCCTCAGTTCTGCAACAAGTGAGGGACAGCATTAGCTCTCCTGCTCTCATGACCCCAGGGCCAGCTTTCCTGCCTGCCATAGGTGGCAAGGAGCAACTGTGGGATTGTGTCTTCCTCATCTATGTCACCACATGGGGGACAAGTGGCAGGACCAGTTCTGCCATGCTTATAACTGGAGGCCAGCTCACCCATATGCCTGCTACTAGGGTCAGCTCTATTTTGCTGCCCAGGAGAGGTGTAGGGCCTGTCTTCCTGAGTTCTGAAGCTGGTGAGGGGCAGGGTCAGCTATTCTGCTCTCACAACCCAGTGCCACCTCCCCCATAATGCCAAGGTGAGGGATAGGACCAGTTCTGCACAGCCTTCAGACATCAACCTATCCCAGGGTAGTAGCCTAGACTACTGTGTCTGTGTCTCCTCTGGGTCTCTTCATTGTCCTCACATTCTTCTGTTTCACTTTCTCTTCCATTTATCCACTCTTTTAGTGGCACCTGGGTTGCTGGCATGCTTTCAGGAGTGTTATGTTCTGCTCATGCAGGGATCATCTCTGGCTTGGTCTGATCCACTCAGACCTGTGCAGAACCAGACTGGTGATCATCTTATACTAGCTCCCTATCCGGGCCACATGAGGCAAGACTGGTGTTCATCTTAGACTCCTTCCTCTCCCTTGGGCACCCCCATATGTCCCCAGTGAAGGTTTTCTCTGTCTCAGGCTCACTCCTGCTCAGCCCGTAGTCCCAAGAAGGGTTCCTCTTATCTCCATCTCTCTCCCTGCCTTGGGAGTCTGTCTGGGCCTGTGATGAACTGGACTGGTGAACATCTCAGGCTAGCTTCCTGTTCAGATTGGCTGGTTGTGGTCTCAGACTTAATTTGTTCAGGGAATGTTAGGCTACCAATGACCCAGATGTTCGCAAATCAGAACACTGAGTGCAGACATAGACTCTCTCCTCTCTGCCACCTACTGATGGGCATGTGACACAGCAGCCACACCTGCAATGCCTCTATGGGCAGGAATTACCCTAATATAAATGTGACTTATGTTTATACTTTGTTTTAAATCAGTCTCATAGAATAAAATGTACTTTTAAATATTTTACACATAGAAAATATTAGCATGTGGTTTCTACTTTGTTGTAGCTCCCAAGAACCAAATGCATAAAATTATTTATTTATTTTGTATACCAAATGATAAAAAATAAGGAGAAAACATGTTAGTGTTGTTTACAAAAAGTGACTGAGATTAAACCAATTATTACCTGTAAGATAAAGTATTACAATAGCTGAGATAAAGGCTAGTTCTTACTAGAGATAATATCAGCTGCTCAGAGTGTTGAGCAATAAGGTTACCTTCTATTTTATGGTGACTAAATGATTGTTTCAACACACTAATAAGTAATTATCACATTATATGTAATTGCATTTGTGTGAATGAAAAATTAATCACAAAATTCACCATGATTCTTCATGTTTGCGGATCTCTGAATAACTATTGGTAAGTAAGGACAGAACAGCAGATGAATCTTATCTTTATAGATTGACAATGCTCATTAAGATTCCAATGTGGAATCTAAATTTCAGTTCTCTTCTACAAAGCTATTGAAAAGGAAAACCCTACTTCACCAAAGATTACTATAGAACTTAGCACTGCTAAAAATTCCTGTTAGTGAGGACACAGTGCTGAGGAAATTACCCTCTCACCCTCACTGTTTCACAACCCCCCCTTGGTTCCAATGCATGCTCATTTCCTGGAGCTTTGCTTGAATAGTCTACTAAGGTCCTTGTTTGTGGGCCTTATCCATAAATAATTTGGAAAGCACCACTTTAGATTTTAGGCACTTATATATTTTCTTTGATTTTTGTGTACTATAACTTTTACTTCTCTGGAATTTTGCTCAGTATGAAATTTAAGCAATAATAAAAAGATAAACAATGCTAACAATGTTATTGATATCTTGGAATAATAAGCAGAGGTAAATGGGCCTATATTTTAAATGACACCATCAAAACTGCAGTGCTAGGAAAAGGAGCACTTGTGAGGGAAGGTTCCTGAATCCAAGTATGGACATTTGATAGGTGTGGCAATTTCTGTATATAATTTCAGTGAATTGGAATTAGGCAATGAGAATACAGATATATTAGTGACATATTTCCCCCCTTAAATGGCATGTCTTTTAATTACTCAGGAGGAAAAAGGCATATGAGCAGGAGGAGTAGGAAGAGCAGGAGGAGGAGAAGCTGGAAGAAAAGGAAAAGAAGAAAGTAATTTCTTGAATGTATTTTTTTCCTAAAGAAAATATGTAAATAAAAAAAAGTCATGTAAAATGATTATCAGTACAATTAATCACCAAGGAAATGCAAAAGATGGCAGAATGAGGCAGCATCTTGTACAACTGCTTATATACATAGTAAGGAATAAACAAAATTGACATGAAAACAAATGCTAGCAAGCCCCTGAAGATAAAGAACTATGTCATATGCTTGATGGGAAAACAGAATGATATTTCTGAAAAACCAAGATGTATCATGCAACCCAAAACTCTCCATCTGGTCCATATTTGGAATTTAAATCAGTATCTTAGATATCACTACATCTTTATTAGATTATTCACAGTGGCCAGGATATAGAGATATGAAAACAGTGTGACGATTGCAAGATATGTTTAAATCATATAAAATTACTCATGTATAATAGGAAAAGAAGTCTCATTGTAACAATATGAATAAAACAGGATGGTGTTTTTGCAGTTAAATAAGGAAAACATAAGAAGCAGACATGATCTCATATTCATAGGAATATAAACCAAAAAGTCAAATTCATTGAAGCAATTATTTTGTCTTGGACACTGAATGTGCCATGCTGTTATTAATCTACAAATAGTCTTTTAAATTTAGTAGGCTTCACCTTTAAGATGAGTTTGGATACTTTCTATTATCTACACCTTTCCTTAGCATGTTATAAATATACCAGTCAACAAAATTCTGTATTATTAACTCAAATGTATTTTGCTTTTTTCTTAAGCATAACTAATGTCATTTTCTGTTCTAGCACATAGTTTAGAACGCTGAATGGCTCTTAGTTATCAGGCCTCACTAGCATGCTCAGTGATTCAGACATTCCTTGATTCCAATGTCTTTCACAGATTTTAGGTGTACTCTCTGTCTGCTTTGTACAGTGTTCCCATATTAGGGTGCATCTTATGCTTTTACATGGATTAAAATAGATGTTAAAATGGTCTAGCAGATGAAGATCATAGAGAAATGGTGGTATATTAATTCATATATATATAATGACATTGTGTATACGAACTCAATAACCTGCTTATAGTAGTATATTTCATTTTAGCCTCCACAAAGTTAACACTTCCCTTATTGTGTTTTATGAAATCAAATCCCAGTTAAATTAATAGTTAAGCAGTTAATTAACAGATACACAGGAAAGAACAGTGCCCATTCCCATAAGAGTTAAGTAGCTTTGTGAATTCTTTGAGCTTCTTCTGTGATAGGTACTTCTCCTCTCCAAGCACAGACTAGTTCAGTAATGCATTTAAAACAGTGTTAAGTGTTGTGTACACATTTTTTTGTTGTTCTTAGTATTACAAAGGAACATCAATTGTTTTGTTGATCTATTTACTCCAGTTTCTAATACTCAGGACTCTTATGTAAATTCATGCTTCTTTCATGGTACACAAAAGATTAAATTGTACATTCCCTCATATTAAAAGATATTTACAATTCACGTCTTTTGTTTTCTGTGCATAAATTAGACATTTCTCCAAGAAAATATATTTCTCTTCTTGGAAAATATTGGAGAATTGCAATGTAGCTGTTAAGTGTACTCATTACTACTGGTGAATTGATTCTAGACTTACTAAACTAGTGATAACAGAATGCATGCTCAATTTTACTTGTAGGATACTCATGTCTTTAAGCACTTCTTCATACATGCATCAGTATCTACATTCAAAGTAAATGCAGATAGCTCCATCTGGCATCTCTGAACACATGATTCTTTCTAAACTCCTCTGCTTCCCTGTCTGCAACCTCCCACTCCACTAGTAATAATCCACCTCTTACCATCTGCAATTTGTTGACTTAAATGATGAGCAGTGATACACATGTATTTAACTATAAAATCACTCCAGAAAACACTGCAACTTAGACCAGAGTATTTATATGAAATTCTTTTCACATTTACTTCTGCAACATTCACTGGTTTCTAATGTAATTAATTCAATGAAATTTCTTACTACTTTCTTCAGTGTAATGAGTCATATTTAAAATAATGTATATTTTATCACAGTCTGCATCCTGGTGTAACTGATCTATTATTTTCAAAATGTGTATATGCTAAGGTTCATTCTTGCTGCTGGAAATTATCCTTGTTTTAGTATTGTTTTATAGTATGCCCAGAATCATTTCTGTTGCATTAAAAATTCTCAGGTTCATCTTTTCAAATTGTCTTCCTTCAAAACCAATATATCCTGCAAAATTTAGTCTTTCTACACTGGCTTCATTCACGTACAAATAGGCATTGTACGTGTTATTATATACACATTTCTGGATGTGCACAAGTGTGTATATACATTACAGTGTGTGCATAGAGGACAGAGGTCAAAATGAAAATGAGGGCTTTTAAAAAAAATAAAAATAACAAAAACATGGACATTGGATATAGGATTGTGTTTTTAGGTTCTTGTGATCATGTGTCAAGAACTGAGGCACTTCCCTGAAGTAGAAATTTCTGGTTTCCTTAAAAACTCAGTTTTGTCACATAATATTTTTTTGGAAGCTGTCTTGTGAGAGAGCATATAATGTTTTGCTGAAAACAGACACTTGAGAGGGCACATGATATTTAGAAAGAATATAAATGGAACCCCCATAAGCCCCTGAAATACTTCACTGGACTTTGTTACTCTTCACTTCCTAGAGAAAAATGCACCAAAGAACTTCTTATAGCATTCCAGGTGCTCCTGGCTGCTTCTGCTGACTTGTACAATTCAGTGGAGCCTTGCTATGCCCTTTCTTCTGATTCATATTTGGTGTTTGCTATTTAACTGGACCACTGATATCCTGACAACAAAGAGCAGAATTAAAGTAGTTCCCATGGAAGTACTTCTAAACAGGTCCACAACACTCTTTTCATATTAAACATTTTTTTCCTTCAATTTCTGGTCAGTACGTTAGAAGGGGGGTTGAAGCATTTAAGAACTCTAAATAAAGTAGGTGTTGGAAAAAATTCTAAGCCTACACCTCTCCATCTCCAAGTGCATGGTTTTTTTTTTTTTTCATCTCTTATGCTAGCTATTTTGCTAGGTATTCTTTGAACATCTTTATGTTGTACATTTTGAAAAATGGCTACCATAATTTCAAATGTATTTTCTATTTTATTACCAGTTTGTTGTCTAATCAAGTGGCACTGGTGTTATTCCACTTTAAATTACACTAAGTATTTAAATGGTTTGTTATGGCCAACTTCCCTTCTCATTTCATCATGTAAATTAATGAAACATACACACACACAAACAACAAGCACCCAAAGACACACACACAAACACACACACACACACACACACACTACACTGATTTTATATCAACTTTTTTTGTTTTCTCCAAATCCATATTTTGTTTCTTTAAACCTTCTGTCTATTCTAGCTTTTTGAGCTTTGAGCTGTTATTATGGTAGTAGTTGTGTGGGGTTAAGGCATAGGTAAGTATTCTACAGCTTAGAAGTGGACCTATGTCACTGTATTTCCATCTTTGCAGGGGGTTTGTATTTAGTTATGTTAAAGAGTAAAAAAGGAAGAGCTTGAATTGAAACCTAATTCTAACCCTAACCCTCTAACTCTATCCCTACTCCTACCCTTAATCCTAACTCTAGCCCTAACCCATATTACTTATTTCCTTCATCACTACGGTCTTTCATCAGATGAGGTTTCTATGCTGATTATAATTTCCAAATACCAAAATCATAAGCCATACAAAATTTGTTTCTTTCTACATTATCCAGTGTAAGATTTTTATTTTGTTTTATTTAATTTTTCAAAGGATCCAAAATTAACTGACTTATATCTTCATGCTGACATATGAATGAGATTCTGGTGTAAATCCTAGAAACATGGGGAGTGTTGTTTAAGGCTGCAGCCCCTCGTAGAGTACCAGTCTACTTCCAGTATTGGATTAACATGTCAACCTGAACACTTCTTTGTATTCAAGAGTTCCACAGTTTCTGCTCAATTTAGAGAGATGTCCGCTGTGATTCTTTGCATGAACTCTCCTTTTCATAGGATGAAGTCACATCACATAAACTCATAAGGTGACAATACAAGGAGTTAAAATAGCAGGTACCATATGTGACTTATATAACATGACAGTTTCCCTGAAAAGTATAAAGGGCACAGGCTGTTTGCCCTGGATACTGTTTGTGTGAGTGGGAGATGAGGCTCCATGTTCCAGTGAAGGGGAATACCAGGATGGGGAGGCAGGAGTGGGTGGGTGGGTGGGTGAGTACCCTCATAGAAACAGGGGGGAGAGGGATTGGATGGAGAATTCTGGAGGAGAAACTGGGAAAGTGGATAACACTTGAAATGTAAATAAAATATCCAATAAAAGAAAAAAAATGAAAAAAAAAAACATAAAGAACATCACACCTCTACAATACCAGCCTGAGAAAAGATCAAAACTTAAAATGTGTGTGAAATTTTCTACTAAAAATGTACCATTCATGTGGCACCTGAAAATCATAAGTTGAGGTATGTTAAGTTGTGACTCCATGCTCCTGTTATTCATGCAGATTTAGGGGATGTGTTCCTTTGTAGCATTAATTCTCTTGAATGTTCTAGTAGATCACTGTCATTAACATTCCATGGATTTCACCTTTTTCTCATTACAAAGCTGGATTGATATCATTAGAGTTCTGATTATCAGAATTGAAACAAGTCCTCATGTTTTTGATTTCCCACTGAAACGATATATATAGCATCTTTTTCTCAAGGATACGATCATGGTCTTGATTGAAAATGCAATAACCCTGTCTTAAGCTTGTGAGTACTTTGCGAATAAACTAAAAGCATGTATATAAGAGATTGTACATGATGAGAATTCCTAAATATGAGGTCCTTCCTGACAGGAACTCTAAGCCTAACTATCCACCAAGTGTTATTTATGCTGCTTTCCTTCAAATAATGTCTGGAATATGAGAAACTGATTTGAAATTTCTGAGACAGTCTGTCGATATTATCCACAGTTCCTTTTTGATAATGGCTGTGAAACTTTATGGTTCATGTCCTTTTTGTCCTTCAAATTCTTTTCTCATTTCAATGAGATTGCTATGCACTTATGTCCTCTCATAATAATGAAACATTTTTCCCTACATTTTAGTAAGACTTGATTATTCTATTTTCTTCTAGTAAGAATTCTTATATATTCCCTCATCCTAATTACAATCTATATACCTTGAAAATTTTTCTTACTATTTGTTTACAATAATGATGAATAAAACAGAATTTCACTGTATGATTGTTGAATAAGTACATAACAAAACATACCAAATAAGGATTGTAATATAATACATAAAACCAGCTATTGCCTGATTGAGATTTGTCACATTAGCACATTTGGATATCCCTGCTGCCCTGTGTCCACTTTTCCCTAGGGATAACCAGGCCCTTTGTACAACTGTCCTTGGCTGGAGGGAGGGAAGCTTAACCAAGCATTGGGTTGGTGCAGTGCAGGATCTTGATCAGCAATAATTGAAGTGGCACAAAGCATACTGAGGAACAGTTTTGGTGAACAGGTTAAGTTTAAGGGGCAAAGGAGAATTTAGGCCTTTGGGGAAATGGCCAGGGTCTCTGGGGCAGGGTTTGTGTGGCAGTGTACAGTTGGCCAGGAGAGGGATGTTTAAAGAGGCTTCATCTGCATATAAGGTCAAACAAAAAGTGAAGCCTGATAACTTCTGCTAGGGCAATAAACTTCTGCTAAGGATAATAGTGAGAGGAGTCAGCATTATGATGCTAAGTTGGGAGAGGTGAGGAGTCAACTCCGGCTGTCCTCATATTTGAAGTATTGATATCCAGGGTTGAAGCTTCCTCGACCCTTCTTCTTCTTCTTTTTTTTTTAATTAGGTATTTTCCTCGTTTACATTTTCAATGCTATCCCAAAGGCCCCCCATACCCACCCCCCCAATCCCCTACCCACCCACTCCCCCTTTTTGGCCCCGGCGATCCCCTGTACTGGGGCGTATAAAGTTTGCAAGTCCAATGGGCCTCTCTTTGCAGTGATGACCGACTAGGCCATCTTTTGATACATATGCAGCTAAAGACAAGAGCTCCCGGGTACTGGTTAGTTCATATTGTTGTTCCACCTATAGGGTTGTAGTTCCCTATAGCTCCTTGGGTAATTTCTCTAGCTCCTCCATTAGGGGCCGTGTGACCCATCCAATAGCTGACTGTGATCATCCACTTCTGTGTTTGCTAGGCCCCGGCATAGTCTCACAAGAGAGAGCTATAACTGGGTCCTTTCAGCGAAATCTTGCTAGTGTATGCAATGGTGTCAGCATTTGGAAGCTGATTATAGGATGGATCCCTGCATATGGCAGTCACTAGATGGTCCATCCTTTCATCACAGCTCCAAATTTTGTCTCTGTAACTCCTTCTATGGGTGTTTTGTTCCCATTTCTAAGAAAGGGTAAAGTGTCCACACTTTGGTCTTCGTTCTTCTTGAATTTCATGCGTTTGGCAAGTTGTATCTTATATCTTGGGTATCCTAAGTTTCTGGGCTATTATCCATTTATCAGTGAGTACATATTGTGCGAGTTCCTTTGTGATTGGGTTACTTCACTCAGGATGATACCCTCCAGGTCCATCCATTTGTCTAGGAATTTCAGGCCATTACTGTCCCACATGTGTCCTTCCCTAAACGTTGGGACATTTTTGTTTCCAGCATACTTTGTTACAAGACACTGACTCTCCAAGTCATATCATGGCACAGTACACAGGCGTTTCAGAAGGACTCAGGCTGATTACCACTGTAAAGAAAGGCTCTACATTCTGCTACCTAAGAATCCTGCTTCCACACCATTCTTCCATTCACACCAGGGTATGTGATGGGCAGAGCAGTCCCCGGTGCCAGCACTATGGCAGAGAAAGCAAGGAGAATTATACCCTGGCTCTAAAGGCTGTTCTATAGAGAACTTTCCCTTTGCTCATTTTAAAATGCAGGTAAGAAAAGACACATCACAAGCTATACCTTACAAAACACAGGAATCAAATAGTCTCCAAAAGCAATATAATTTTTAAATGAGAAAATAAAAATGTGGAGAAGAGACCATGTGGCTTTTTGTAATATTAGTAAATCAAATGAATGATTTCCTTAAGCGATGATTTCTATATCAAAGGCAAATACATATAAACACCTATATTAAAAGTGTACCACACCTGGCTCTCAGATGAGCTGTTGTTACTTCTTTCAATAACAGGGGAATACTGAAATGATCAACTCTTTATTTTACAAAATGGGTGATGTTTTGAAAGCTGCATGTGTATTATGTACAAGATAATGAGAGCTTCTGATTAAAAAGGAGACCCTGGTTTCTACTAGGCATGCAGTAAAGGTTTTGTACCATTTCCTGGGTTACCTTAGGCACTGTAAAATGTACAAAGTTACTGAGATTCTGTTTGTAGGCATGATTATTCCTAATCAAAATTCCATTTAAAGTAAGGAGACTCAAATTTACATATACAAAATCTCATCCCATCTCAGTAAGTAGAAGCCCTTGTCTTTAGCATATGCTGGTTTTGTTTTCAGTTAAAAGGCTACTTAAATTGATTCTATAAGAAGTGTCATTGAAAATAGAAGGGGAAGGCATTGTGTGCCTGAGTAATAGGACCTGTCTTGTGCATCAGGCTAGGAGAACTGTTACCTTTGTCATTGTTTCTCACCCATTCTTCCTTAGCACACAGTGAAATCTACTAGAGGCTGCACTTGCTTTACAAATTGATGGTAGTTGTACGTTCTGCATGTTCAGCATTTCAGGTCCATAGTCCCCTGTTTCTGCTCTGATCCTTCTATGGATAGCCTTCTATATTAGTGTCCATAAGGTCTTTCTCAACACTATTGCCTCTAAACCAAATGGCATAGTCAAGACCAGTATTCTTACCTGTCCTACCAAGACATCAGATCTTGAAAGTTTCACCAGAAACGTTCTTTAGAGTGAAAAAGAAAATGTTATTTCCATGTCATTTTAAATACTGCAAACTTAAAAATAATCCTTTGTTAATATGTGAACTTTTGGACATTATTCTAAATGGTTTTTATCTTCATTTGAGTTATATTTTAAAATGTTTTATATGTACATCTGTCATGTACACACATGTGCAGGTGTGTGGAGGCAAGAAGATAATGTCACTCCATTTTTTTCCCATTTTTGAGACAAAGTTCTTATCAATCTAGAATTTGCCAATTATAAGAAGCTGGCTGCCCCATTAGTCTCCACCTCCTCAGGGCTAGAACCTTAAGTGAATACCACCATGATGGGCTATGTATACAAGGGCTCTTGGATTTAAACTCAGGCCCTAATAAGCCCACTTTTGTTCGGAGCCTTGATTTTATTTTGATAATTTGAATCCAAATGACTTTGAGAAAAGAAGAAAGGAATTTAAACAATGTTTTCAACAATACAGGTTATTTCTATTTGTTAGCAAAAGTGGTTGGGAAATAATTATCAATTTTTGGATTTTGCAAATGTCTCCATAAGATTTAAGGGTTAACATTGGTCTTTAACTTCTGAGCATCAATGCATTTTACAAAACCAAACTTTGCTCAATGTCAGTGAAAGTGAGCACTTTTCTCTTTGGAATCCGGTTGTGTATATGGAAGCATTGTCAGGTCTCATGAACAAAAAAACCTAATAACCCTTTGATGTTATTGTCACAGTAGGGAAGTGGAGAAATAATAGAATAAGTAAATGCTACATTGAAATTAACTGATGGCTCATTGGACAACGAATAATTTTTAAAAAAAATGAATTTATAACATTGTGTAGATAGGGAAACTATAATGAGAGAAATCTAAAAACCTGCCTTATAAAAAATGAAAGATCAGTTCTTTACAGTTCTGTCAATGGCAACTTGCAAGGCTTAAGAATGGCCAGCTAATGATGCACCAACTGAGAGCAGAAGCTTTTTATTTATTTTTTATTAGCTATTCTCTTTTTTAAAACTCTTTTAATTAGATATTTTCTTTATTTACATTTCAAATGTTATCCCCTTTCCTAGTTTCGCCTCCCAAAATCCCCTATCATCCCCCCGTCCCCCTCCTCACCAACCCACCCACTCCCATTCCTGGTCCTGGCATCCCCCCCTATACTGGGACATAGAGCCTTTACAGGATAAAGGGCCTCTCATCCCATTGATAACCTACTAGGCCATCCTCTGCTACTTATGCAGCTAAGGCCATGAGTCTCACCATGTGTTTTCTTTGATTGGTGGTTTAGTCCCAGGGAGCTCTGGTTAGTTCATATTGTTGCTCCTCCTATGGGGCTGCAAACCCCTTCAGCGACTTGGGTACTTTCTCTAGCTCCTTCATTGAGGACCCTGTGTTCCATCCAATGGATGCCTATGAGAATCCACTTTTGTATTTGTCAGGCACTGGCAGAGCCTCTCAGGAGACAGCTTGATCAGGCTCCTGTCAGCAAGCTCTTGTTGGCATCCACAATAGTGTCTGTTTTTGGTGGTTGTTTATGAGATGGATTCATGAGCTGCGGGGACAGTCTCTGCTTCACATGGGTATTTTGTTCTCCTTCTAAGAAGGATCTTTTATCCATACTTTGGTCTTCTTCCTTCCTGAGTTTCATGTGTTTTGCCAATCTTAGGTATTCTGAGTTTCTGGGCTAATATCCACTTATCAGTGAGTGCATATCAACTGTGGTCTTTTGTGACTGAGTTACCTCATTTAGGATGATATCTTCCAGATCCATCCATTTGTCTGAGAATTTCAGAAATTCATTGTTTTTAATAGCTGTGTAGTAGTCCATTGTGTATATGTAACACGTTTTCTGCATCTATTTCTTTTTTGAGGGACATCTGGGTTCTTTCCAGCTTCTGGCTATTATAAATAAGGCTGCTATGAACATAGTGGAGCATGTGTCCTTATTGCAATTTAGAGTATATTCTGGGTATATGCCTAGGTATTGCTGGGTCGTCAGATAGTACTATGGACAATTTTCTGAGGAACCACCAAATTGATTTCGGGATAGCATTTGAAATGTAAATAAGGAAATATCTAATAAAAAATAAAATAAAGTTCAATTTGATAATATTAAAAAAGAATAATAAAAAAGAAATCTTCAACATCCTTAGACATCAGGGAAATGAAGTGCAAATCACAACAACCCTGAAATTCCACCTTATACCAGTCAGAATGACTAAGATCAAAAACTCAGGTGACAGCAGATGCTGGCTAGGATGTGGAGAGAGAGGAACACTCCTCCACTGCTGGTGGGATTGCAGGCTTGTACAGCCACTCTGGAAATAAGTTTGTTGGTACCTCAGAAAAATTGGACATAATATTACTGGAACATAAACTATTTTTTCTCCAAATAAGTCACACTATCACGTGGTAGATTTCCATGTGCTGATTATAGGCTTTATCATAGACACAGTGAGACCCCATTCATCAGAGGACTGGCACTGATAATGCTGTTTACTATTCACAGTTCCCAAGGAGAGAAGGTGAAGAATGCTCATGTGAGGAAGACACAGGTGAACAAGGGTGAGCATGATAGATGAACAGAAGGAGGAGGGAGGAGACAAATGCTCATGGAGTGCTTGATGGAAGGAACGATGTAGCAGAGTAAGCAGGTACCAGAAACACTCCCAAAGGAGCTTTGGACTGCTTCAAACCTCTGGTTATTACAGATTTTATAATTCAGTTTTTAAATAACACTGAAGCCCCATGATGAGCGATTGAGAAACAAATTCCACAATGGGACATGCAAGCCAACAGTGTTTCTAAGAACTGAGAACTAATCATTGAATTGCCTTGCCTTTCAATTTCTTTTTGTTTGTATTTTTTTGAATCAATAGCACTTTATTTACATGTGATAAATGTTCGTCATAGCACTGTAAATGAAAAGAAGGCAACATTTTTACATTTTTTTAGAAATATTAGTAGACTATACATTCATTTCAGTACAGAAGATTATAAACTAATATCGGCTACATTGTGTTAGCTCAGAAAGGAAGATGAAATCAGTCCAAGTGGTGAGCGTGTCCCACCCCAAAATATAGTCAACAATTCTCTTTAGTGAACTGACAGAGCACACACAGAATAATAGGTTTTCAAGGAAGAACAAGCATAAAGAATCACTACAAAGACACCATCTCTGCAAGTCTGAGAAAGAATACAGTCATGAGTCATGGGGTAAAGTCTAAGAAGCCTGTTTCTGTGTGGGATTCTCATGGCTGTGTATGTTCTGCATGGGTGAGCAATTAGAATACAATAAAATGCTTCTCAAGAAGATGCCTACAAGGGACCTTTCAATATCAACAGCAGAACAACCAAACAGCAAAACCGAGCCAGCAAAAAATAGTGTCTAGGTAGCTCAGTGGCAGATACTAACATTGTCCTTAGTAGCTATAATACATTTTGAGAACAAGGTTTACACAGAATCCTCAGAATGAAGAATTAGCTCCTTGGTTAAGAACACTTGTTCCATAATCACAAGTGCTGAGATTGGCATCCCAGCATTCACTTAACAAAAAGGACATCTACATAAGTACCTTTAGCCCCATGCACGCACATGCATGCATGAAATAAGAAGTTAGCTGATGCTTGCTGAATGGGCATATAGGAGAGGACACCCAACTCAGAAGATACCCTATGGCCTCTTTCAGCCTGTCTACACATGCACCAGCATGCTTAGAGTATACACATTTGTTTGTATCTTCTCATAGACTAACCTCTTATAAATGAATCTATAGATACATAAACAAACATGTATAGCATATGGTCTTTGTTAATTACACTCTCCTTTGAAAGGTGAGATTTCCATTACTCTTAAATAGAAAAGAGTGTTTTGTTTTGTTTTGTTTTGTTTTGTTTTGTTTTGTTTTGTTTTTCATCTGGAGGCATGTCTTACTTTTTATATTACACTCAATTACATAAAACAAGTTATTACTATTTTATATATATAATGCACTAACAATATTCATCTTTATCAAATACTATAAAATTTATTCTTAAATTCTTAATAGTTATTAATTAACTTAAAACAAAGATAAGAAAGTTTTTAGACTAGAATTGTTGTGTACCAACTGAGTGAATGGAGAAGTATACCATAGTGCTTTGCTTTGCTTTCTCTTCTCTTCTCTTCTCTTCTCTTCTCTTCTCTTCTCTTCTCTTCTCTTCTCTTCTCTTCTCTTCTCTTCTCTTCTCTTCTCTTCTCTTCTCTTTGCTTCACTTTCTTTTCTTTCTTTTCGATATTTTCTTTCTTTATATTTCAAATGTTATCCCCTTTCCCAGTTTTCCCTCCGGAATCCTTCTATCCCATTCTCCCTCCCCCTGCTTCTATGAGGGTACTCCCCCACCCACCCATCCAGCCACTCCTGCCTCCCTACACTTGGGCATCAAGTCTTCACAGGACCAAGGGCCTCTTCTCCCATTGATGTCTGAAAAGGCCCTCTAGTACATATGAGGCTGGAGCCATGGGTCATGGGTCGCTCCATGTATACTGTTTGATTGGTGGTTAATTCCCTAGGAGCTTTGTCATGTTTGTCTGTAACTAAACATTCCAGAAGTTGGTAACTTGTAAGTTATTTGTAAAGGACTCTGAAAAATCTACTACAAAAGAGTTGTGAATTTAGTCAACATGTATCATTTCTGGAGTTTATGGGTATTCTAGTCTCTGTCGAACATTTTAATATTGCCTTCTTTGAGCTGAGTGTGCTAAACTGAGACTCTCTCTTGTAACACTCTGGGATGCATGATGTAGTCATATTATATTTGTTTCCCTTAACACAAAGTCCTATGTAAGAAAAACGTTAAACATATATGGACTGTGACCCTTGATTCAGTACTTATATCTTTCATTCAAGTCTGAGAATTTTACATTGAACAATCTCTATGATGATTTGAAAAAAAATGTCCTCTATAGGCTCATATTTGAACGGCTTTGTTGAAGGAAGTGTGTCAATGGGATGAACCTTTGGGTTTCCAATACTCAACCCAGGCCCAGGGTCTCTCTCTCTCTCTCTCTCTCTCTCTCTCTCTCTCTCTCTCTCTCTCTCTCTCTCCCTCCCTCCCTCTCCCCTTCCCCCTCACTCCCCCTTCCTCTCTCTTTATATATATATATATACACACACACACAAACTGTTTTATTTCTAAACTTATTTCTTAACTTGATATTTTGTATCAAAAAGTGAAAGTGTTGATATGGTTTCCCAACATGTTTCCACATTAATTTGATTATTCTGATTTTTGTTAGTAGCTTTATAAGCACTGCAGATTAAATTGCTATCCACAGAGTTGGTATTAAAGCCCTAAGATTCTATATAACTGGATTCAAGGATTTTTTTAAGAAACAATGAAGTTAAAGGAGGCCTATAAGAAGAGAAGAATTTTTCATGGAAGATCAAACTAATAGAAAGAGACATATGGCTCTAAGACATGCAACTTATCCTGGCAAAGGAAGTACAGCTTAGTAGTTCCGTGTAGTAGCTTGAGAGTGTGCCTGAGACCACTACAAAGTAAGAAGCAAAAAAGTATTAAAACAAGCCCAGGAGTGTACTATATCATTAAAGAGTCATACATGCCCCAGTATAGGGGAGTGCCAGAGCTGGGAAGCTGGAGTGGGTGGTTTGGTGAGCAGGGGAAGGGGGATGGGATGAGGGGTTTTTGGAGGAGGAACCAGGAACTGGGATAGCATTTAAAGTGTAAATGAAGAAAATATAATAATAATAATAATAATAATAATAATAATAATAATAATGACAATAACAATAATAAAGAACCTCCATATCAGTCAGAACCTTACTCATTAAACTCCTCAAATACTATATCAAAGGCCAGCACCATATGTACAGAAAGTATGGGACATATCACACTTTTGTCATAGCTATTCACTACTCTGTGGTTATGTGAATCTCCCCTCACTACCCTACCTCACTCTTCATTTTACCAAAACATATGAAGACAGATCCATCTTTAAAGTATAAAGAGACTCCTTATTAAACCCAAAGCGTTCTATAACTCACAGTTCATCCATCACGGAATTAATACATCATGTATTATCTTTTGAAAGCCACAGTTATTTTATTATAATAAAGTGTGAGCTGCCTAATGTAGCATGGTCAATCAAGGTTCATGAGATAACTGAAGGTTTCTTAAGCTGTTAAATTCTTAAACTGTCAGAATGTAGATGAATAATGCCTTTGTTTATAATCCTCTGTCATATCATCATTTCCAGAAAGATCATATATATATATATATATATATATATATATATATATATATATATGGTGCACTCACCTCTGAAGAGTCTCTATAAAGCAATGGAAAACATTATTTAATGTTGAGATGAGATGGTTCATTTTTAAGAAGCTGCAAGGGGAAACGGACACTGAACAACAGGACTGATCATCGTCTGATGGTCTGGTTTCCTTTCTGTTGCTGCAAGGAACAAAAGCAACCAAGAAGCATGAAGGATTCATTTCATCTTTCACTTCCAGGGTCTGAACTCACCATCTCAGAAAATCTGGGCAAGAACACAAGACAGGAACTGAAGCAGAAACCATAGGGGGATGCCACTTGCTAGTTTACCCTCTGGTTTACCCACAAGCTTAACTCTGGATGACATCTGTTAATATAGCCTAGGACCACCCTCCCAGGGGTGGTGCTTCCCACTATAGGCTAGACTTTCCTTTATCAATTAATAATCTCGACAGTCCTTCATAGACATGTGGACAAGCCATTCAGTCCTAGTAGATGATTCCCTGGAGGCTTTTCTCTAAGTTGATTCTAGGCTGTGTCAAATTGACTGTCACTTACCAGGATACCTGCATATCAAAAGTAGTGAGGCACACTTCCACAAAGGAGTAACTTTTTTAAAAAGTTATGAGAATTCAAAGATTCTAAAGCACAGATTTGAACAGATCACGTACCTCTGATGACTTCAGCTATGTTTTTTTTTTTCTGTTTGAATGTGAGAAAATCATTCAAAATTACCTAAAAAGGCTTAGCCATTAAGTAAAGACCACACTGGGTTCACTTGCTTTTTGAGGGAAGTCTGTTTTATAAAGAGATGAATTTCCTAGCACAATTAAGAAATATTCACTCACTCCTTAGGATCTGGGAAGAAGCTATGAACATAGTGGAGCGTGTATGTGTCCTTGATATATGTTGGAGAATATTTTGGGTATATGCCTAGGATTAATATAGCTGGGTTCTTAGGTAGTGCTATGTTCAGTTTTCTGAGGAACTGCCAGACTTATTTCCAGAGTGTTTGTACCAGCTTGCAATCCCACCAGCAATGGAGGAGTGTTCCTCTTTCTTACATTCTTGCCATCACCTGAGTTTTTTACCTTAGTCATTCTGACTGGTATGAGGTAGAGTCTCTGGTTGTTTTGACTTTCATTTTCCTGATAACTAAGGATGTTGAACATTTCTTTAGGTGCCTCTCAGTCATTAGAGATTCCTCAGTTGACAATTCATTGTTATGCTCTGTACCTCATTTTAATGGGGTTCTCTGGGGTTCAACTTCTTGAGTTCTTTTAATTAGCCCTCTATCAGATGTAGGGTTGGTAAAGATTTTTTCCCATTCTGTAGTTTTCTGTTTGGTCCTATTGACAGTGCCCTTTGCCTTGCAGAAGCTTTTCAATTATATGAGATCTCAATTGTCTATGGTTGATCTTACAGCCTGAGCATTTGGTGTTCTTTTCAGGAAATTTTTACCTGTTCTGCTCTGTTCCAGGCTCTTTCTCACTTTCTCCTCTATTGGATTCAGTGTATGATTTTATGTGGAGGTCCTTGATAGATTTGGACTTTAGCTTTGTACAAGGAGATAAAAATGGATCAATTTGCATTCTTCTACATGCAGACTACCACTTGAGCCAGCACCTTTTGTTGAATATGCTGTCTTTTTTCCACTGGATCGTTTTGGCTTCTTTGACAAGCTGTCTGCATCTTTACCAATACTATGTGGCTTTTATTACTATTGCTCTGTAGTACAGCTTGTGGTCAGTGATAGTGATTCCCCCAGAAGTCCTCTTATTGTTGAGAAGAGTTTCCAATATCCTGAGTTTTTTGTTATTCCAGATGAATATGAGAATTTTTCTTTCTATTTTTGTGAAGAATTGAGTTGGAAATTTGATGGGGATTCCATTGAATATGTAGATTTGATTTTGGTAAGATGGCCATTTTTACTCTGGTAATCCATGAGCATGGGGCATCTTTCCATCTTCTGAGGTCTTCTTCAATTTCTTTCTTCAGGTATGTACTCACTGATAAGTGTATATTAGGCAAAAAAGCTCAGAATACCCAAAATAAAACTCACAGATCATATAAAGCTCAAGAAGAAGGAGTGGATGCTTCAGTCCTTCTTAGAAGGGAGAACAAAATAATCATGGGAGATAGAAGGAGAGAAGCACCTGAGAGGGAGAGGAAGAGTGAGGTAAAAAGTGGGGAGAGACAGGCATGGAAGAAGATGGCGAGAAGTACAGAGGGTCAGGAAATTGAATGGAGGTATATAACAGTGGGGGATGGGGAACTGTGGGGTGGCCACTAGAAAGTCTCAGATGCCAGGAAAGCAACAGACTCTCAGGACCCAAAGTGAATGACATTAGCTGTAATGCCCAACAAAGGGGAAAGAGAACCTGTAGAGACCATATCCAAAGGTTAAGCAAGGCACTCAGTTGAGGGATGGGGCCATCCACCCATCTCAAAAATATTAACACAGAATTGTTTCTGCCTAAAGGAAATGCAGGGACAAATAGTGGAGCAGAGACTAAAGAAAAGGCCATCCAGATACTTTCCCATCTAGGGATCCATCCCATCTGCAGACACCAAACCCAGACAATGTTGGTGATGCCAAGAAGCACTTGCTTTCAGGAGCCTGGTATGACTGTCCCCTGAAATGCAAACTCTTGTAGAGCCACTAAGAATATCAGTCCATGGCTCCTTATGAAGATGGGAATCAATCTACTTCAAGATTAAGCTATAAATCCTTCTCTCACTCTCAGATTGTTTCAACTAGGCTCTCATATAATCTAGTTTACCCCCCCCCCAACTTCCTATTTAGCTAAGACTGGCTTTGAAATCATCATCTTCCCACCTTACCCCTCGATTTCTGGGATTATAGGCATGCATTACTATACCAGGCTCTCATAAATTCCTTGATTGTATTTATGGCTCATATTGACAGAGAAAAATGCTAGCATTGCCATAACCTGCCAAAAAATCTTTATGTGAGATAATTTTGGCTCCACGGGCTATAGAAATCATTGAATAACATTACCTACTATTACTTTTTTAATGTTGGGTGACCAAAAATCCATTAGCATTCTGGCATATGATGTTTATAATAAAGTGAGAATTAGAAGAAAGCATCCAGGATTATGGTTATAATAGAGATTGCAAATTAAGAGGAAGAGACACTGATGAAGGGCATATTGTGGGGGTGAAAACTATATGTAGGACATATTATATGAGCAAAAAGTTGTTTTCCATAAAAGGAAAACATAATGAAAAATATTGTTTCATGCTAAAAACACATGTAATGCAATTACAGTTTCTAGAAAAGTCTATCAAATAAAAAATGTGGTCTTTAATTCTCTTTCTAAACTTATAAGTTACATGTGATTATATTGGACTTACTGTTTTCATTTCTTTCTGCAGGACACATAGTCTTAAGTCTGACTGCACTAATTATGATGGCCTGAATCTGAAGATACAAATTCATAAGAGCCAGAAATGCTGTGAGTCTAAGGATTGATTTTATCCTTGAAAAATGCATGTTAAGATGACACAAAATCTTCTATTATACAATTATTAAACACTTTATAATCAATGCAATCTAATTTGTGGGTAAAATATCAGTTATATCTTACTACGAAAAGTGAGGACAGAATGACCACCAATACATAACTTAATGTCCTTTGTGCTTTTCAGTGACAATTAGATTGCATTGTGGAAAAGGTTTGTTCAATGTTTTGAAATGAGTGGCCTCATACTTCATGCAAATTATATTTTGTCTACCATTCAAAGAGAATAGTCTACTACTCAAATGTCTTTCTTCACCTATAGGCTTTCTCATGAATGAAAATTCACAAACTGAAAGTTTGAAAGCAAGCCAAACATGGCACATTTATTTAAAGGCACTTAAGTTTTAAAATTTCCTAAAGTGCCAGTAATTCCTGTCTTTTACACTCTGATGTCCACTTGCCCAAGTATCCTTAGTTCCACGGGGTTGCATATATATTTCATACTCATGGATCACCTCTGAAAGATCGCCTATGCATAATTCATTCAGCATACTAGATACTTCATTGACTTGCATAGCCTGCCAAACTCACAAAACTCTTTTGATTCACAGTATAGCTCTTCATAATTAATCTCCAAGCCTATCAGCATATCAGCTCCACAACCTGTATGGCTCCAGCAGAAATGTAGAGTAGGTTCTTTTCAATGCCAACTTGACTTTTATTCACTCTTCTCAGATATTCAATTCCATAATGTAAACTACTTCTTTCCGTGGCTCTTGATCCTCCTGTTCAATTCAGAGTAAGGCAAGTCTGGATAATAAATACTCCAAATTTATGATGAGTTATCCAAACAACCACTTCCCCTATTTTTTAATGTAGACACTTTCTGGCTTTCCCAATGAGCTCATTAAAGAACCCTGTGCTCTGCTTTTGACTCTGTCTTTTGGTCATGAACTTCCTTCCCTCTAATTAAATGTTGGCTCTGAATACCAATGTGGTGTGGCTGTGTCATTATATAACTCACTTTCCCTCCCCTGTTACACAAAATTCTTTAGTGACTATACCTTTATGGATAGTGTGTCAATAGACAAAATACCCTATCATTATGTGTAGTGATTAGGGGTGTTGAAATCAATTTATCAATCATAACCTTGTGCGTGTGCTGCAATTTACAAAGTGTAGCCTGGACTCTGTATCCTAATATAGAAAGACTGCATGACCCTTTGCAGCACATAGACTCTTAGTCTTGTTATCCTAATACAATCAGTCCACCAGGGCTTACTCAAAACTGTGATTACATAGGTAGAAAATTCTTATTAAGCTTTAATAAATCTCTTTGAGTATGAAGAATCTAATACATTTAGAGCAATTGGCATCTTTGCAATCAGGAGAATAATGTCCATATTTCACTTTATATAAGAAAACTTCAATAACCCACAAGCTTAATTGTAAGCTTTCACAATGTTTGAATGAGAAATACTAGATGAATAAGGTGATGTTAGACATGTATTTGAAGTTTGGAACAATGAATTAAAGCCTTCCAGAGAAATAGTAGTTTGAGGATGGACTTTAAAGGAGGAGACAGAACACTGCAGAAGCACACCATCATGAAAATTTATTATGAAAACATAAATTGTATTCTAAACTATAACAGGGGTAACACATCAAAATCAAACTGTTGAAAGAGTTGTATGCTAGAGTAGTGAGGTCACCTACCAATTTCATTCAGAGAAGGTAAACTAGAGTTAAACAGGAACTATGTTAGTGATGACTGGTGGCTTTGTTTTTCTGAGTCTTCCTAGACAGACTTGATCAAACATTTAATCACCTCAAAAAAAGAAGTGACAATAAATGAAACTATCTTCCAGTCTACTGTGTGATCAATAGAGTCTACTATGATTAATTATAAGAGACTGGTTCCCATATATTTCCTGATTTTGTGAAAAAAATAACCAGCTAACCGCAATTTACAGAAGGAACCATTTATTTCAGCTCATAATGAAAGGTTGCAAGATATAATGGTCAGAAAGTTACATTAGGAGTTTGAGACAGCTGTTTGAATTTCATCTATCATCCAGGAGACAGACAGACTGACACACATACACACAAACACACACAGACACACACAGACACACACACACAGACACACACACACACACACACACACACACACAGAGAGAGAGAGAGAGAGAGAGAGAGAGAGAGAGAGAGAGAGTGACTCAAAGGCACCTTTATCACTAAAAGGCCTACCATGTAAAGGGTGAAGACTCACAAAAGCTGAATCCTTAGAATGTCTTGATCAATTTACAGGAAGCTTTCCTGTAGACAGTCTTCTCTCTCACAATAAGTGTTTGCTATATTAAGCTCATCTTACATGTGACCCCTTAGTTCAGACTTTAAAGGAAACTTAAGACTATGTAAAATACATTGAGGCCTCCTGGAATTGTATAGAGATAAAATTGAAAGCTGCTACATCTGTACTTTAAGTTTTTCTTTTTCCTAGCTTCATATCTATCCAGTGATAACATACTAGACAGAAACCAGTCCAAAATGTAATCATGATGCACAGGCTCAAAAGTAGGGTACTACAAGTTCTCAAAAGAAGTTTATTTGCTTTAGTTTTCATGTGTGTGTGTGTGTGTGTGTGTGTGTGTGTGTGTGCGCGCGCGCGTGTGTGTCCAAGGGAGAAGGCACACATCTGGCATGACCTGCATGTGGTACTAGGGGAGAACTTTTAGAAGTTGATTCTCTCTTTGTACCCTTTGGGCTCCAAAAATTAAACCCAGGTGTGTCTACAATCACATTTGTTCACAGAGCCATCTTGCTGACTATGATTTATAACTTTTACGTCATTTCCTTCTTTGTGCATTTGGATAAAGCCAAGACATGAATGAAAGAATGACCCTGTGACACCTCTACACCTATGCTTTAAGTATGATTGCCTTGTATTTGTTGTGTCACTAACCTGCATACATTCTCAGCCAATGCCACTACTTCCTTATATGATGTCAGAAATACCATTGAAAATTGCTTTTTTTTTTTTTCGATACACACACACACACACACACACACACACACACACACACACACATATACACTTTCAGATTCCATCCCACTGCTAAAGTGGAGGAACAGTTGCTTGAGCAGGCAGAATTCAGAGATGCTGGACTCATTTCTTGGAATTATATTCTTATCTAACATTTCTCCCCTGTGACCAATAAATGAGGTACAGAAACTAACCAAGTTCCTTAACTGAAACTAGAATTCTCTACCTTTAGGTTTTTATTGAATTTTCTGGTTTCTCCATGAGAGATCTTCTTTATTTACATGTAGTTTGCTGGTAATACAATGGGTATTCCTACAATTTGAAGTCTAATTTGAAATGCTTTCTCTTTCTACCTAAGTGGGTTTTCTCTTTTGTGTCTGATGCCATATAATAAAATAATTCCTCAGATATAGTTCCTTAGTAACCAATAAAATAATCAGCTTCATCAACAAAACAGAAGGTTGCTATTAACGATTTTATTTATTCACAGTAATTTCTTCTATCTTCCACTTTTAATTTCTTTTACTTTGCAATTGTTTGATTTGAAATTTTAAATTATTTTTACTTTTGCTCCTGTTAGATACATTGCATTTATTTCAGTATAAATCATTATGTATTCAATTCCTCCCTTACATTTATGACTTTGTATAGTCTTATCAATTGTATGCATTCTTCTCTTTCATTTAATATTCATTTACTTTATGAATTTTTTTTTGCTTTGGCAAATACCCCAACAAATAAATCTATGGGAGAAAGACTTCACTTGACTTACCATCCCAGGTCTGTCTTACAGCATGTGAAAGCCCTTGAAAGAACTAGCCACACCACTTTCCCAGTGAGGAGCTGCAACCAATGGGCTAATGCTACTGCTCATCTCACATTCTCCATTCTCATACACGCCAGAATCTCTTACTTAGGGAAGGGTGGTACATACTGCAGGCAAGAATTTTCCATTTCAACTAACATAACTGAGATAAATTCCCAGACATGCCCAAATACCAAACTATTCTAAAAAATCCCTCATTGATACTTTCTTATTTGTGATTCTAGATTATATCTAGTTAGCATTGAAAACTGTCACTCTTACTGATCTCAGTAACTTATTTTCTGCATCTAAAGATTCAATTATTTTTTTGAAACTTGTTTTTTTTTTTTTTTTTCCACAAAATGTTCACATCACACTCGGGTACTACCAAAGATCATATGAGTCATGTTTCACCACAAAAATTAGAACACATTGACATTTTAGCAAATAAAAAACACTTTTAATATGTTCTGACATTTTTGTCTTTGTATATCTCACTATTGCAATGGTTTGACTTTTGGACCTCTCAAAATAAGATTCTTCTGAATACAGGAAACCAGTTCCATTGTCTACCAGCAGAATTTCCAGTGGTTTAGCTAAGTAATTTCTACAAATCCTAGATTCTACAATGCAGAAAACATCAAATATCCAGAAATACAGATAGAATATTTTCAATAAATCTGCCTTTATAAATATACGTGGAAAAAGTAGACTTTCAGAAGACTAGAGAAAGATGTATGGTATAAGTGAGGTGGGGTTACTTTAAATTTTGAAGGGTTTAACTGAAAGAAATAATACTAGTATTTACTTTACACAATCTTTTTTCTTAGCAGAACAATCTCCAGAGCTTAATTCACGCTTATTAGCCTCAGAAAAATTCTGTGCAGTGATAGCATTTGTCTGTTTATCTGCCAATCAATCTTCATTTCTTCTCAGCAGTTTGAAATAGATCTATTCATTTATAAGTAGAATATGAACAAATGTATTTATGTGCATTGACTATCTAAGGCTATTATATTTTCTTTAGTTGTTAATTATTTATGAATTATTTTGCCAAACAGAACTGTTTGTGCTGTACTGATTAATACATATTTTCTTTGAAAGCCATTGAAATTATTCAATGCAGTCTTATAAAAATTAGTATCATATTAATTTAGCAATGAAGAAGCAAATCTCAAACTGATTGAGTAAAACCTCAGTGTTTATGACAAAACTAATGTCAGAAAATGCTCTTAGTATTTTGCAAGAATAAAATTACTACTTTCTGGCCTTCATCTGAGGACAATAGTGTGCTAGTAGCATTGGTAAAAGTTTTAAATGTTTGGGAAACTGTCATATTTTGATTAGTTGTGAATTCCTGTAATGATTTGCCTGTTTCAAAGAAGACGTTTCTTGATGAGGGGTGATAAAAAAAAGGTATCTTGTAGGTATCTTGTGATATCTGTAGGTATTTGGACAAATATTTCAAATTTAGTAAGGAGTTATGATAGTTTAGTAAGATGGTAATTGCAGATTCTTCTACAAAATCTATGAATTCACCAGCACTAAGCAGTTGGCTAGGTTTCCAGTTCCAGACATGAACTGCCTATTGTTGGATCGTTCTTAAGTAAATTGAGACTGTCCAGTCTCAGTGTACACATCTCCTTCAACCACTCCTAAGGGATCATTGCAGCAATGAGTGTAGAAAGCTTGTAAAAGTTATTTGGAATAGGAATTTTACTGTGAGATTGTATGTCTAAGTAACATCAGACACTACACTCCTAATGTCTCATCAGCATAAGTTTTGAAATATGAGCTGAACAAGAACAAGTTATATTTAAAAGTGGACTAGGAAAGGACATGAGATGTTATTCTTACACAAAGAAACAAGGGAATGCTGAAAGCAGAAAAAAAAAGTTTTCCCAACTGTAAAACACACCAATTGCTATTCCCATAACAAATGCTTAGCCCTGAAAACATGAAAACAGATATATGCTTTTGTATGTAACAACAATTCATATTAAAGAACCTATCATTTTTATCTTTGGAAGTACAAATAGTTTATTTTATTGACTAATTGATTTTATGAAAAATAAAATTTTCTCACATAATATATCCTGACTATAGTTTCCACATTTTCTATTCTTCCAAATTCTTCCCCAGTTCCTTTGCTATTTATTTTTTAATATTTTTTATTATTACGCATTTTCCTCAATTACATTTAGAATGCTATCCCAAAAGTCCCCCATACCCTTCCCCCCACTTCCCTACCCACCCATTCCCATTTTTTTGGCCCTGGCATTCCCCTGTACTGAGGCATATAAAGTTTGCGTGTCCAATGGGCCTCTCTTTCCAGTGATGGCCGACTAGGCCATCTTTTGATACATATGCAGCTAGAGTCAAGAGCTCCAGCATACTGGTTAGTACATAATGTTGTTGCACCTACAGGGTTGCAGATCTCTTTAGTTCTTTGGATACTTTCTCTAGCTCCTCCATTGGGGGCCCTGTGCTCCATCCAATAGTTGACTGTGAGCATTCACTTCTGTGTTTGCTAGGCCCCTGTCTAGTCTCACAAGAGACAGCTATATTAGTGTCCTTTCAGCCAACGCTTGCTAGTGTATGCAATGGTGTCAGCGTTTGGAGGCTAATTATGGGATAGATCCCTGGATATGGCAACCTCTAGATGGTCCATACTTTTGTCTCAGCTACAAATTTTGTCTCTGTAATTCCTTCCATGGTGATTGTTTCCAATTCTAAGAAGGGACAAAGTGTCCACACTTTGGTCTTCGTTCTTCTTCAGTTTAATTCTACCCACTTTCTGTCTCTCACCTCAAAACAGACAGACTTCTAAAGGATGATGATGATAATAATAAAATTAAATACAATATAATAAGATAAAAACTACTGCATCAGAATAGGACAAAATATACAAATAAGAGAAAAAGAGAACAAAATATAAAATATTATATGATATAAAAATATAGAACTATGTATATTTTAAACTTTAAGAATAATTTTTTTCTACTTTCTGGCTTTTACAAACAAAGCCACTATGAACATAGTGGAGCAAGTGTGCTTGTGGCAACTCAGATGTCCTTCAACCGAAGAATGGGTATAGAAAATGTGGTTCACTTATGCAATGGAATATTATGCTGCTATTAAAACTAGAACATCATGAATTTTGCAGGAAATGGATGGAACTAGAAAATACCTCCCTCAGTGAGGTAATTCAGACTCAAAGAACATGCATGATATGTACTCATGTAATAAGTGGATATTAGCCATACAGCATGGAATACCCATGTCATAACCCACAGTCCCAAATAAATTAAACAAGGAAGACCCAAGTGAGGATGTTGAATCACACATAACAAGGGAAACAAAATAGTCATAGAAGGCAGAGACACAGAGGGAAGTGGGTGAGAGAAGTGAGGGGAAGGAGAATGGGAGAGAGAAGTGAAAGATCCCTAGGGTCAAGAGAATTAATAGAAATTTGCAGCTGCCTGGGGGAGGTGCTGTGAATATTAAGGAAGTCCCAGAGACCTGAGAAGGGGAGGTTCCCAAAAGCCAATGTGGTTATGTTAGGCAAGATGCCTAACACTGGGGACATGGAAGCTGAAAAGGCCACTCCCTGTAGCCAAGCAGGACCTCCACTGGAGGAAAAAGACACTCACTCATCTATAAAACTTTCCACCCAAAATGTGTCCAGTCTAAAAGAAATGCAGGCACAAAGATGGAACAGAAACGGAAGGAATGGCCAACCTATATAACTAGCCAAACTTGAAACCCATCCCATGGGCAAGCACCAATTCCTGACATTAATAATGATAACACTGTTATGCTTGCTGACAGGAGCCTAGCCTAGCATAACTACCCTTGAGAGACTCTACCTAACAGCTGACTGACATAGACACAGATACATCCATGTATTGAATGGAGTTTGGGGACTTTTATGGAAGAGTTAGGGAAAGGACTGAAGGTCCTGAAAAGGTTGGAAACCCTGCAGGAGGAATGATAGAGTCAACTAACCTGGGCTTTTGGATACTCTCAGAAATTGAGCCACGAAGCAAAGAACACACACAAGCTGGAATGAGGCCCCTGGCACATATGCAGCAGAACTCTATGTGGGCCTCCCAACAACTGGTGCAGAGGTTCTCCCTAAAGCTATAGCCTGACTGTGGTACCCACACCCCAACAGGGCTGCCTTATCTCAGTGGGTAAGCCTAACCTGGTAGATACTTGATGTGCTAGGGTTGGGGAATACCCAGGGGACCCTATCCATCCTCTCAGAGAAGGGGAGGGATACGGGGAAGGGTCTCAGTGAAGGAGCAGACTAAGCAGGCACAGCACATGGGATGTTAGTTAATTAATTAATTTTTAAAAGCACAAAACAAAGCCTTCAGTTGCTATGATACTCAGTCTTATTTTAGATTTAATTATGGCCAGTGGATGATATAAGTATGGGTATAATATACTTTAGATTTCAATGAAAGTTAATATTCATCAAAGTCAGACATTTCAAAGATTGCACCTGTTTTTAGATCGAAATTGAAAATAATTTTTTCACTAGTTTTATCTCCTAAAATTTTTCATGTCAAATATTATGTATGTTGTAGCACATCCTTTGTTTAAAAAGAGCTCAGAGAGCTGAGCATGGTGGCACACGCCTTTAATCCCAGCACTCAGGAGGCAGAGACAGACAGATTTCTGAGTTCGAGGCCAGCCTGGTCTACAAAGTGAGTTCCAGGACAGCCAGGGCTACACAGAGAAACCCTGACTCGAAAAAAAAAAAAAAAAAAAAAACAAAAAACAAAAAACAAAAAACAACCAAAAATAAAATAAAATAAAATAAAATAATTAATTAATTAATTAAAGAAAAAGAGTTCAGAATCTGAATGTCCTGTCCTTTGTACTGCTAATGTGGAGGAAATTTATTTTCTTCCTTCCTTCCTTCCTTCCTTCCTTCCTTTATTTTTTTTTCTTTTTTTCTTTTTTTCTTGTTTTGTTTTTCGAGACAGGGTTTCTCTGTGTAGCCCTAGCTGTCCTAGAATTTACTCTGTATACCAGGCTGAACTCAAACTCAGAAATCCTCCTGCCTCTGCCTCCTGAGTGATGGGATTAAAGGCATGCACCACCATTGCCCGGTAGAATCTTATTTTCTTACTTTGCAATGAAGCTAGAGGAATCAGCAGAGACACCAGATTCATACATGTTCTTGTGGTCACCTGGCCTCATCCAAGTTAGTTGTTACCCTTGAAACATAACACCAAGAATACAGTGAAACAAAACAAAACAAAAAAAAGGGGGATTATCTTTAAGTAAATTACATATTCTTTTTTCCTACTAACCATGAAACCTTATTCTATAAAGCTGCTTAAAAAGACTCAATTTAAATAATTTATGGCTGCATATTTATCTACTTCAATCAATAATTTTGTTCACATTAGATGTTTAAAACATGAAATTAGATTTCTTGTTTTGTGCTTATGTGAGATTTGAAATTAAACATGCAACTTGTTTACCTAGAGCAAGGTGTACTGAAAAGGTATCTTTTCCCCTAGTGAATAATTAATAAAGTATAATAAATGCTTTAAATAATAATTTTTTTATACTTTATGTACATAAAGCAATCGAAGTGACTTAAGCAGCAGGCTCCCTTTATTTTGTCTACCTTTTGTGCTCTATTCATAAACTGGCAACATGAAGACAAAATGAATAAAAGACATGATTTTATTTTGTAGCATGACCTCACTGTTAACTTATAGAAGTTATCTCCTCACATCTTTTGTGACCATGTTTAATATGCTAATAGTCCAATTGAATTATGCCACCTTATCCACTTGTAATTCAACCAGTATGTCATAGAATATTTATGAGCATATAATGTGTTTCTGATTATGACCTTAGCAGTAAAGTGACATATTTACAAAGAAATAAAACATGGTAAAGGACACAACAATGAGTGTATTAAGTTAACAGACATCCAAACTGCATAGAACTCCAAAAGGATGGAATGAGCATGTGTCCAATCACCAAGGACCGGGAATCTTTGCCTTCAGCAGCCACACTAGAAAGAGTAGGCCATTCACTTGTTTTCTTTCCAAGCCCTTCAAAATGTAAAGTCAGAGAAAGGCATCTGTACATGTATCATAAAGGCTCCAAAAATGTTTCAAAAGAAAGTTTAAAACTTAAATATGTTGACAGGATGGACATAGCCTATTATCAAAAGACATTTTAATAAGTTCTTTCATGTGTTGTTTTGTTTCATAAAGTCTTCAAATAGACACGAAGTTTCATCTCTTTTATGGACAACCGTACATTTCAAGTATATGTATCAGCTCATGGCATACTTACAGACTACCAGAGTATAAAAAATACCACAGTGGCACTCAGATACAACACCAAATGATATGAACTTGCTAGTTGTAATATTAAGGTTTCTAGGTTTTGTTCCAACAGAATGACAATTGATATATTAATAAGAGTCAATTATCTTATATAAAGGTTTCCTGGTATACATAACTGTTGAGAAAGCTCACAGATATTGAGATACTACTAGACATACACAAAGTGACCTAACATATATGATAACATAGCGGATATTCATTCAGAAGCCAATGTTTGTTGTCCCTAAAGACTTCTTCCCCATTGAATTCTCTACCCTTATCTCAGCACAAAGAATGACTTCCATTAACCAAGAAATGAGAAGCGTCTAAATGAACTGGGCATCTCCAAAAGAGATTTTAGAAAAGAATAACTATTTCCTTTATATTTTCAGAGGTTACATTTTCTGTCTTATCTCCTGTATCAGCCTAAACATTGATTTTTATGTTAACTTTGCACCAGTTATCTATGTCAATCTGAAGAGAACTCACAGTATAACTGAAGGCACAGAAAAATGTTCTCTTGAATATTTAGAAGAGACAGATGTCAATGCAAAGGATGCCCTTCTAAATTTTTCATTTCAAACAGCAGATTCATTGATATGAACTTGCTAGTTGATAAGATAAGTTCATTACTGGTAGGAGTACTCCTATGGTAAAGCTGAGCCATGAAATAACAACAAAATGGCTGCCCAAACAAGACTTAAAATAGCAACAATACTGATACAAGGATATCAGTTCATATACTAGCATGGCTAGAGAAAATTTCACAAGGCCCCATCCTAGAAGAAAAGCTACAGATAATTGATGACTGCCGAGGAGAGAGAGAGAGAGAGAGAGAGAGAGAGAGAGAGAGAGAGAGAGAGAGAGAGAGAGAGGCAGAGAGAGAGAGACAAAGACAGAGACAGAGAGACAGAGACAGAGGCAGAGAGACAGAGAGAGACAGAGAAAAAGAGACAGAGAGAGACAGAGACAGAGAGACAGAGAGATAATTGATGACTGCCGAGGAGAGAGAGAGAGAGAGAGAGAGAGAGAGAGAGAGAGAGAGAGAGGCAGAGAGAGACAGAGATAGAGAGACAGAGATGGAGACACAGAGAGAGTCATTTTTTCTCCATGGAAGTGTCACCTAAGTATTTATCCAATATCAAGATGGAAGCAACCACTAAGTGGACCCAACAGGTTGTATTTATACATTTATATGTATATAAGTAGGTTGGTAAATAGATACATGGGTTTGTAACAACAAAAAAGGACACAAAACATAAATAGTATGTACATTTTTTCTAAAAACAATAATCTGATGACACCCTACTACTTACTACATTTCCTACTTTTCCTACGCAGAACTATGCATCTTTTGCTGAGGAAACTTGAAATCTCCTTATTGCAGGAAAAAGACAATTGAATGATCCTGTTCTAGTCTGAATGAGAATGATCTTCATGAGTATCCTCCATTTGAATACCATCAAGTGGTTGTTTCAGGATGGAGGTGTAGACTCATTGGAGAAGGTGAGTCACTGGGGTCAAGCTTCTGGTTTTAACGCTTCCTGGCCATTTCCAGTAGGCTTTCTTTGCTTGTTGTTTGTGGGTCAGGATGTAAGCTCTCAACTGCAGGTTGAGTACCAGGCCTGCCTACTCCCATGCTTCTAGCCATGATGGTGAAGGACTCCTGTCACTGGAACTGTAAGCTCCAAATAAATATTTTCTTCCAAATTCTGTATTGCTCTTGATGCTTTATTAAAACAATAGAAGGTAACTAAAACAGATTCTTATTTACTTGTGCTTGTAGAAGAATCCATTATTTTTGTTTGTTTTTAAAGCACAATAGTGCTGGTGCCTACTGGTTGATTTATACTTAGCAGGCACCTAAGTTTGGATTTTCTAGAAGCCTGAAGTGACAAAAGGCCTGAAGGTGAAAAGGGATCAGTTGGTGTATCCTGCTAAGAGTATTTTTAAAGTCATTACAGTGAATAGTATATTAAAGTTGACTTAGATAATGTGGTAGAAAATTTAAATAAATAAACACTAATTCATTCAGTGTTTAGATAATGTAGAAAACTTCTAGAGAGATCTAAATTTGCTGTTTGTTTTTAATAACTTTTAGGAGATATGAGGTTACTTGTATACTTAAAATAAACAAAGTTCTAGAACTTTCTAGTAGTATTCTGTACCTCTATGGGATACTTGTCTTTTTTGCATAGCTAGGAAGACTTCTTAGGAAACACTTATAGTCATTTCTAGCACACATACTTATGAAATACAGAAAAAAAACTTTATGCATAAAATAAAGTAATTGTTATGAATGCTTAAGCCCAAACTCACAAACATATGGGCAGAATTGTCAGACCCAGTGAGAAACCAAATAAACATTACAAACAAATAACATAAGGGAAAAAAGTGAGTCTTTCTCTCAACCATCATTGTTGCCATGCAATATATCGAAATGCAAAATTATACATGCAAAGCTTACATATCTGCATCTGCTGACTCCTATAGATTATATGAATAAGACAAAAGCATACACGATCAGGGAAGGCCAGATTAATCTTGTGTCGTTCCATAAACTCATTCATTATTTAAAAGAAATATATGTGTGATAATAAAGTGTGCCTTTTTGTAACATATTTTTCTTTTGGTGATATCACCATTTAAAGAGTCTTACCAGACATTTACTACTAAGATAATCTGAAGTATTCATATTTCCAAATTCTTATATGTATTCTCATCCTCAATTTACTCTAGTTGTTCCACACAAACAACCAATCTACCCCCCAAATTACCTATTTCTTTGAAAACTCAACATAAAGCTCAAGATATTTCTGATGTTTAGTATGAGAAAATGAGGCTGCAGGTTCTGAAATCTCTGTTCCTTTCCAGGACATGAAAATAATGCGATTAGCTTGCACATGTGAGCTCCCCTTGCCCTGCTCCAGCAATGATGTCATACTGGAATACTGTCAAACTACAGCCGTGGTTTTCTGTAAACACCCTTAAATCACAAACGGAGGATATATGACAGCATCTTAAATAAGAATTTGAACACTTGGAAAACGGTGTTCAGGTAATCACTATGACTAAATGTAGTTAGAGTATTGATTTATATCTGAAGGATTCCAAATCAGAAATGTTACCATCACCTCAAAGCTTCACCAAGACAAAGTCAACATGTACACGTCATTAGTAACCAGTGATCTAAAGAGCACACTCTGCAACTTGGATGACAACGAAGAGGTTGAAAGACAATAAAACTCAGTGCACTGTAAACTATATGTTTTTCAGATACTGAAAAGGGCAGTGCATTTTTGGATTTAATGTTGGGGGCTTTTCAAAGCGGCTGGTGTCTCTCATCTTGTAGTGTGTCAAGGGCAACAAGTCTGATAAGCCATCCACCTGTGGTATCATTTGCAGTTCCTTTTAAATGACAATGACTCATTTTATGATTAGTTCTTGTTGGTGTAGATATGTAATTGCAAAGAAAAAAAAGGTTAAAAGTCTGATTGAAAACCATAGAAGGTAACATTATTCAAGAGCTGTGATTTGAAAACATAGGTCTGAGTCACTCAAATCATTGTTTATCATCCTAAAATTATATTCCACTTGCAAAGGGTGCTCCATTTTCTATTAACTAGAACCTTTTCTCAAATATAAAAAATTCACAGGCTTATAATATTTGAAGATATTCTCACCCAAATTAATAAAATCAGAGGACATCAATATTCTTATTTATAAGTATCACTTTCTTAAAAGTATATCTACGATTGTTCTTGGGTTCATTTAAATTACAAATTGAAATTGATCTATTTTTTTGAAATTAGTGTCTGATATATTAATTTGAATATATCATTACGGTTACTTTTGAAGTGGCCTTTAAAGTAATTGATGACCTTTTCCCAATACATTGGTGACATTAAACCCCTACTTTGTCATGTAAGATCTTTTCAAATATCACCATTGAATATTTAGGTTTGTTTAATTTGAACAGATAATTCAAATATCAAGAAATGTTAGGGCTGGAAGAATATTTAGATTGACCTTTTTTATACTTTGATCTTCCTATTCAACATTTTAAAATACTACAAACACAAACATGTGTGAGGATGTTCTTCATGAGTAAACAACACACTAATATGTTTTGCCATTAGATGCTTGCTTTATTTGGGGTACTTTGAATAATTGAACAGATCAGAAACTTATAAACCATTATTTTTACCTAAGCCAGCCAAAAGTGCAATATTTCTTTAACGTAAAATATATTCTAGAACATCTTGAATCAGACATGGTATTATATGCCTGCAATCTCAGTTCACAGGAGAGAATTACAGGTTTGAGAGTAATAAGGACTATTTAGAAAGTTTTAATTTTAATGAGTCAATAATAAATAGTAATAAATAAAACAATAAATCCATTTTTTAATTCAGTAAAATTTTGAAATGTTTTCCCTAGCCTTCCTTAATACAGACAATAGAAAGGGGTCCTTAGGAATGTTCTGTAACTGTACTATAAAATGCTAGTAAAAGTATATTAGTTGCCCTCTATTTAAAATAAGAGTAAACTATCATTTTATAAACTTATTTTTTTTCAAAACCAATCATGAAGCTAGAGAGATTATTCTGTGATTGAGATCAGTAGTTGATTAAGAAGGCTTAAGTTCAATTCTTAAAACCCAAATGGTGACTTTCCAGTTCCAAGGGATCTAACACCCTCTCTGGGCCTGTATAGTCACTAAAAGAAATATGCACATTTCTATGTGTGCACATGTGTGTGTGTGTGTGTGTGTGTGTGTGTGTGTGTGTGTGTGTATTTGTGTATCACAGTCATATATGCAGGCCACACACTGATACACATAAAACAAGACTAAAAACTAATCTGGGATACTAAGTCTCTATTGAAGTCCATTGTGGTGAAGGAGACCAGCATGTGGTAAAGTGTGGAGAGCCGTGAACAATCGCCATTACAAGATAGCGCTGGCTTCCGCAGTGCCTAACTAGTAAACAAGCAATGTGTGCAGGTGCTGGAGTAAATTCATGCCAAGTCACTGCCCATCCCGGGCCGTAGCAGTGGGGTGATGACTGAGCAGCTAATCAGGAGCTGACACGTCACACAGAGGGGTATTTAAGCAGCTCCATTTTCTGGGTTCGGGGTCTTCCTGAGAAGTAAGCAATAAAGCTTTGCCATAGAAGGATCTGGTTGTCTGAGTGTGTTTTGCTGGCCAAACTTTACAAGGACAGTAAAGACTTCAAGCCTCCTTCTGAAGCTGGCCTCCCACTCCCAGATGCTTTCTGAATACTTTTACCCTAGAGTTCATCCCTCTTCACCCTCCAAACCCTCTGTAGTTATTCTTCTGGGCAAGCACTAAAAATGTTATTTCAGTGGAAAAGCAGAGGTAAATTGCAAAGGCTCCCCAGGCATGAAACTTGCTTTCATAGATATGATGGAGAGGCAAAGTAAGAGAGTAGTGTCAAGCTACAGAATAATAATAATAAATAAAATACAAGATTATAGTTATTTGAGGGTAGAGAAATCCACAATTTTATTTGGCAGTCTTTGAAAAGAAATAAGATTTTGGATTTCAAGATAGTGCCTGTACCAGATTAACAGCTCTAGTAAATCCTTTATCACCTTTAACCCTTAGGAAATCTCATAAATTATAGATTTATCTGAATTCTTTTCTAGAAATTTTCTGAGCATTTTATTAGATGTTTCTAATCATTCTTTATAATTATATACTTTCCTGTATTTTGTTTTAAGTTTTATTTTCCTTTGAATAATATTTTCATCTAGTTTATTTATAAAAATAAATTCTTGGGTGTTCCACTCAATGAAGTTTCTATTTATTAATTAATTAGTATCAGTGAATATTCACTGAGCTTGTTCTAGGAACTAGGAAAAATGTAATATCAGAGTTTGCATGACCTAGGATGGTGGAGGACTCTGTTTTTATCTTTGCTTATTGTTTCTAAAACTAATTAAATTTGGGACATTTTGCAAATCCCTGTGAAACTTCCTAAGTCTTCTACATGTGACCCATTATGTGATGCACTACAGTAGAGCAGGAACGGGGAGATTTGTATCTACTGAAAGCCATGGTAGGAACAGAAAACTCAGGAAAATGCAAGTTGGATATGACTCTTTTTCTTTTTCTTTTTCTTTTTTTTTTCCTTATTTCTCAGAATATTGTTGTTTTTATTTTATTTTTTATTAGGTATTTTCTTCATTTACATTTCCAATGCTATCCCAAAAGTTCCCCATACCCTCCCCCGACTCCCCTACCTGCCCACTTCCACTTCTTGGCCCTGGCATTCCCCTGTACTGAGGCATATAAAGTTTGCAAGACCAATGGGCCTCTCTTTCCACTGATGGGCGGCTAGGCCATCTTCTGATACATATGCAGCTAGAGACACAAGCTCCGGGGGTACTGGTTAGTTCATATTGTTGTTCTACCTATAGGGTTGCAGACCCCTTTAGGTCCTTGAGTACTTTCTCTAGCTCCTCTATTGGGGGCCATGTGATCAATCCAAAAGCTGACTGTAAGTGTCCACTTCTGTGATTGCTAGGCCCCAGCATAGGCTAACAAGAGACAGCTATATCTGGGTCCTTTCAGCAAAATCTTACTAGACACCTTTCACAATAGTCACAAATAATATAAAATATCTTGGTGTGACTCTAACTAAGGAACTGAAAGATCTGTATGATAAGAACTTCAAGTCTCTGAAGAAAGAAATTAAAGAAGATCTCAGAAGATGGAAAGATCTCCCATGCTCATCGATTGGCAGGATCAATATAGTAAAAATGGCTATCTTGCCAAAAGCAATCTACAAATTCAATGCCATCCCCATCAAATTTCCAACTCAATTCTTCAACGAATTAGAAAGAGCAATCTGCAAATTCATCTGGAATAACAAAAATCCTAAGATAGCAAAAACTCTTCTCAAGGATAAAAGAACCTCTGGTGGAATAACCATGCCTGACCTAAAGCTTTACTACAGAGCAATTGTGATAAAAACTGCATGGTACTGGTATAACAACAGACAAGTAGACCAATGGAACAGAATTGAAGACCCAGAGATGAACCCACACACCTATGGTCACTTGATCTTTGACAAGGGAGCTAAAACCATCCATTGGAAAAAAAACCAGCATTTTCAACAAATGGTGCTGGCACAACTGGTGATTATCATGTAGAAGAATGCAAATTGATCTATTACTATCTCCTTGTATTAAGGTCAAATCTAAGTGGATTAAGGAACGCCACATAAATCCAGAGACAGTGAAACTTATAAAGGAGAAAGTGTGGAAAAGCCTCGAAGATATGGGCACAGGGGAAAAATTCCTGAATGAGACAGCAATGGCTTGTGCTGTAAGATCTAGAATCGACAAATGGTATATGACACTCTTAAGGAATGGACGAGTATCGTGTGATTAGTATGTGACATGCTAAGTAATATTACATCAGTCTAAGAACTAGAAGGGCTTCAGAATAAGGGACTTCGACAACAAAACTATGTCCAGTTAACTGTTTGAATAAAGTTCCATCTTTTAGAAGGTTAGTCAAAAAAGATTTCATTTTAAAAAAGGAATTAGAATATTTGTGAAAAGTTCTGGATTTTGAGCCAAGAACTGGATATAGCCAACCAAAATATGCTAAGGAGACTTGTGAAAGACTTTGGCACTTCAGCTTTGAGGTGGAGGTTGACTAGGACATCTCTGAAACCCAGGTATTCTCTTTTCCTTTCTATTACAACCATGGATGGAGAGACAATGGCTTACATTCCCACGTCACAATGCATTACTGAAACAAATCAAAGTAGGAACTCTTGCAGGAACCTTATGGTAGGAATCCTTATAATTTCACATAGCATCACTTCTCACCTGGGACTCACTTGCTGCTGAAAAGTGTAGCAGGAACCTGGGAGGATACTGTTCAAAAGCTGATTTGCTCTGAGGCTCACAGTTTTTTCATATAACCCAGGTCCATTTGCCTAAGCATGGTACTATCTGTCGTGGGCTTGACATTCCACTATCAGTTAATAAACATGATAGTCCATCAGGATAGGCCAGGCCAATGATATTTAGACAATTCTTCAGTTGAGGAATATCTCATCAGATAAATATATGTTGTTTCAAGATGAAAATTATACGTTACCTTAGTACCAAGTTCAGAACGTCCAAAATATCTAAAGTCCTGGAATAATAAGTATCTCTTGATCACCTTCCTACTCAACTAGCAAAATCTTCAGAAATGGTTATGATGTGGAATCAACTATGTGAGGAAGATGGGATATACTACAATTTGGATAAGTAGGAAAAGATCTATTAAATGGGATTAGGTAGTGTACAGGCTAGTTTTGTGTCAACTTGACACAGCTGGAGTTATCACAGAGAAAGGAGCTTCAGTTGAGGAAATGCCTCCATGAGATCCAACTGTAAGGCATTTTTTCAATTACTGATCAAGGGGGAAAGCCCCCTTGTGGGTGGGACCATCTCTGGGCTGGTAGTCTTGGGTTCTATAAGAGAGCAGGCTGAGCAAGCCAGGGGAGGCAAGCCAGTAAAGAACATCCCTCCATGGCCTCTGTATCGGCTCCTGCTTTCTTACCTGCTTGAGTTTCAGTCCTGACTTCCTTGGTGATGAACAGCAGTATGGAAGTGTAAGCCGAATAAACCCTTTCCTCCCCAACTTGCTTCTTGGTCATGATGTTTGTGCAGGAATAGAAACCCTGACTAAGACAAATTGGTACCAGCAGAGTGGGGTATTCCTGTGACAACCTGACCATGTTTTGGGGAGGACTGTGGAAGGACTTTGGAACTTTGGGCTTGAAGATCCATCCATTGTTAAAAGCTCTGTCACATGTTGTGTAGGAGCTTGTAAGATAATGTTGAGAAAACTGCAGAAGATGGAGGTCTGGTTTGTGAAATTTCAGAGGGAAAATTAAAGACTCTTTTCAGGGCCATTGCTGTTTTGATTGTGAAGATTCTGTAGTTCTGGTTAGCTGGGGCTGAAGAATCGGCTGTGATTAACAAGATACCAGAACTACCAAAGCAAAAACTTTGCATTACTGGGACTATTGATGCTGGTTAGCTGGAGCTAAGAAATTAGTGGTGATTAAGAAGAGACCAGCATCATTGAGGTGACATCTTCTGGGAAGTGTTTTCTGAAAGCACAAAGAGGCTGTGTTCCAGAGATGGCCAAGGTTGTACTCCTGCTACAGTGGGACTTGGTAATATGTAAGGGTCACCCAGGTGGTACTGGTTTTGAAGGCATGAAGGGGTCACGCAAAGCAGCTGAAGCTCGGCACTGTGAGAGGCCATGGAAGGCCATTGGTGAAGATGCAGCCTCAGTTGCAATTGAAGGCCCAGAACTGAAGGGGTCATGCAGTGTTTTGGAGATGCCAGTACCATGAGATGACCACCAAGAGCAGCAGCAGCAGTGGAGTACAGGCATCTGGAGCCTAGAGGATGACTCGTGTGCTACACAGTGCCTGGCTGGAGAAGTGACCCAAGCCCTTGGAGGAGCCCAGAAGATCATGAGTTGGATCCCAGACATTGGACGGTTGGAGATTGACTTTTGCTTTTGATTGTGACTGTGCCCTGATATTTTCCCAGTTGAAGGAAGAAACTGTTTTAGTGGAGCCCACAGTTAAAGAATATGTAAAGACTGTGGGACTTTTAAAGTTATTTAGATCTTGGGGATGAATAAGATTGTAAGGTTTGAGGCTTACTAGTGATGTATTTGTGTGTCAAGTTGACAAGGGGTCAATTGTACAGGCTAGTTTTGTGTCAACTTGACACAGCTGGAGTTATCACAGAGAAAGGACCTTCAGTTGAGGAAATGCCTCCATGAGATCCAACTGTAAGGCATTTTCTCAATTACTGATCAAGGGGGAAAGCCCCCTTGTGGGTGGGACCATCTCTGGGCTGGTAGTCTTGGGTTCTATAAGAGAGCAGGCTGAGCAAGCCAGGGGAGGCAAGCCAGTAAAGAACATCCCTCCATGGCCTCTGCATCGGCTCCTGCTTTCTTACCTGCTTGAGTTCCAGTCCTGACTTCCTTGGTGATGAACAGCAGTATGGAAGTGTAAGCCGAATAAACCCTTTCCTCCCCAACTTGCTTCTTGGTCATGATGTTTGTGCAGGAATAGAAACCCTGACTAAGACAGGTAGCAAGAGTTTGAACAAGTCAGACAAGAAAAAGTCTGTCTCATAAACTTATTTAAGTACTGAATACAGATATTCAGAGCCCATTCATATCTTTCCACATCTCCCTAGATATTGAGTTCAAATATTGCCATTCCCAAGACTGTGCTTACAGCTCAGACTGACTGAAATGTTAATAGTCTTTGTTTATATCAAATCATTTTGTGTTTCATTTTTAAAGCTATGTAACTGTATCTCTCATCCAAATAGTCCACTGTATACATAATAGAAGTTATTTCATTATCTAACTTAATGGGAATAGCAATGCCCAACTTATACAAAGAAGCAGAGATGGTTCATAATTAGTAGGCTTCTAGTAATCTGTTTAAACCAAATTCAAGGAAATATTAAAAATTATCCAACATGATCAAGTCAGCTGCATCTCAGAGATGCAGGGAAGGTTCAAAATATGTATGTATATTAATATGTATATGTATGTAAATAATACATATACTAATCATGTTTATATAATCTACCACACCAAAAGACTAGATGAAAGAAACCACCTAATCATATTATTAGATTCATAAAAGGCCTTTAAGAAGATCTGACATCATTTCCTGATTACAAATCTTAGAGAATCTAGGAATACCTGGGAAACTTCCCAACATGATAAAGTAAACACACAGAAAGCCCACAGCCAAATTCGTGTACAACTAATGGAGAACAGGTGTGGGGAGGAGGGGTTGAGAAAGTCCTAGGAGTAAAAATAGAAAATAGGGAACCTCTTTTGTGACTAGCTAGCCTAGGATGGAAGAAGATACCAGGAGTCTATGGAGGTGTCCCTATCTTATATTCCTATCAGAAGGATACATAGAGACTGAAATGGCCATCTCCTGGGGCAAAGAAGGATTTCCAGAGGAGAGAGTGGACATCAATGCACCTACAAAACCTTCAACCCAACATTTGTCTTACCTACAAAATGTTCAGGGATAAGGATGGAGCAGATCCTGAGGGAATAGACAATCAAGGGCTGCCCTACCTTGAGACCCATCTCATGTGATTGAGCCAACCCCTGACACTATTAATGAACTCTACTATGCTTGCAAACAGGAACCTAGTATAACTGCCTCCTGAGAGACATCATCCAGCAGCAGATGGAGGCAGATGTAAAGATTCACAGTCAAACATTTCACAGAGCCCAGGGAGAGTATTGTATAAGAGTGGATGATAGAAGTGATCAAGTCAGAGAGGTTAAGGACACCACAAGAAAAACCCCAGTGTCAACAAACCTGATACCTTGGGGGGCTCAGAGAGCCTGGGCCACCAACCAAGGAACATGTAGTAGCAAATGTGCAGCTTTTTGTTCATGTGTTTCCCCTAACAAGTTGAATGGGGCTTTCTCAGTCTCTGTTTCCTGCCATTGGATCACCTTACCTCCTACTTGAACTGCATAGTTGGGCCTCAATTGGAGAGGATGCAAGGTGTAGCTGGATGTCCCAGGGCAGGGTGGTACCATAAGTGGTGCTTCTGTTTCTCTGAGAAGAGGGGAAGGGAGTAATGGGGAAAGGATTTTTAAGGATGGGACTAGGAATAAAGAAAGGAGGGAGTCTATGAACAGGACATGATGTGAATTAAAACCAAATCCATCATATATTCTAATTTGCAAAATCCTACAGAGGAAATAAAAAAAGAGACCCAAGACTGCATGAATTCAGCCTTGTATAAGCTTTGGCAGCTGCCAAAGCAATAACAAATTCTGAAACACTGTCTTAGGGTTTCCATTGCTGTGAAAAGACACCATGGCCAAGGCAACTCTTATAAAGGACAACATATAATTGGGACTGGGTTTAAAGTTCTGAGATTCAGTCTATTATCCTCACGGTGAGAAGCATGGCAGAGTCAATACAGAAATAACAGAGGAGGAGCTGAGAGTTCTATATCTTGTTCCAAAGGCAAATGGGAGAAGACTGGCTTCTAGGCAGTTAAGTAGAAGCTCTTCCAAAGCCCACTCCCACAAGCATTCCCATATAGGCTTAGATTTTAAACAAAACAAAACAAAACAAAACAAAACAAACAAACAAAAAATACCCTACTTTAATAAGGGTTCTTAAATGCTTAAACCCCCTTTTACCCACCAAGCAAACTTAGGGGAAAAGGGTAGTTAATAGGACAAGGTTATGTGGACCTGTTTAGAAGTAGTTCTTTGGAGGTAATATCAGTCTTCATTGTCAGGATATCAGCAGCCCAGTGCAAAACATCAAACATGAATCAGTAGCAGCAATCCAGTCCAATCAGCAAACACCAAACACATTTCAGTAACAGCAGAAGAAACTCTATCCAGAAGAAACTGCAAGGCTCTGCTGAATTGGCAGAAGTCAGTGGAAACAACAAGGGGCAGCCACTGGAATAGGAATACCATGAGGAGCTCCCTGCTGTGTTTCTCTCAATTAAGTCAGGAAAAGTGAAGATCAATGAAGATTAACAAAGTGCTGCAAGTCACACAGAGGCAGGAGTGTCCTCTCACTGTCTGGGGTTATATTTAAATTCTTTCTAAACAGGCCTTTTCACAAGACATCTTCCAAAAAGACACCACATGTCTGTTCCAGAAAAACAACCTCTCATGTGTCTGCTTCAGCAAAACATCCTCTCATAAGACAGCTTCAAGGAAAACATCACATGACAGTACTGATGCTCCAAAGAAACCAGAAATTTCCACTTTACCCCAGGGCCAAGTGGAAAAATGATGTTAGTCAGGGAGAAAAATGCTTTGTCTTTTCCCTCCTGAACACGTGCATTAGCCTCATTTAATATGAGTTATTCAACAGAGTAGGCCTTAAGCAGGCTACAGTGTTGGCCAACATCCAAGGTCCATGGTTCTATTGACCTTTAACCAAGTGGGACAAAGTATGCAGGGCATGATTTCTCATCCCAATCCTGGGGTCCTAGAATTAAAAGAACATGCAAATTTTAAAGAAACTGAACCTTACAGCAATGGTATGCTTTAACTAAAATCGTGGTTCCGTGGCAACTCAATGTCACAATTTTAAAAGGAGCTTCATGAAATAACAGAGACAAACAACAAATTTGTAGTCTATTACAGGCCATAGAGGATTATAACATTCATTCATTGTCATAATGAGATGCTCAGATTAGATTTTTAATATACTACCATTCTATGCCTTTATTTTTACAAATGAAAGTTAAGACAAATGGAATCACAGGAATATTAATATTAGGTACAATTTCACAAATCCATCAAAGCAAGAAAACTTGGAACTATCAAAGATGTAGTTCAATGATCATTCATGGCTAAACACTTAGACCATTTTCTAAGGACTCTCACTTCTGATTGCTTAAGGCTCTCAACTTCACCCTCCAAATCTTTTTCTAAGTAAACTAATTCCATGATAAGCACAGCAGAAGATAAGAGCAGAAAAAGTGTTTATTTTGCTTCTTTAATGCCAGATTATCCAAATACCTTATATCTCATCTCATACTTGGCCACCTAAAAATATCTAAAGGGAGAGGTAACAGAAGTTGTTACAAGCAAGACAGGAGTAGAAAAAGAAAAGCTACAAAAGATCTCCATTAATGACTTAATAGACACATTAAAATGCTGAATGTAACATAAGGGCATTAAAAACTTCTAGTTGACATGGAAGGGAAGAATAGAGAGCAATGCAAATTGTATATTTTGACATGTTGGTAGATAATGGGAGGGAAAAGGTAGATGCACTTAATAACGCACTCTGTCAGCTTCAGTTTTCAGTCAGGTTGAGTTCTGTATAAATGTACCTAGGTAATTTAATTGTTTCACATTTGACTAAACACGTCAAGCAATTCTGCAAAAGTCAACATTGTCCTCACCATCAGATGCTATATAGAATATTGGAATAAACATAAACTTGGGAAAGAGAGACTTCTAATTAAATTCTGGCTTCTTTTCTTTATAACTCAGTATTTTTGACCAGAACACATGACATTTTCTCATCTATAAAATAAGCTACACCATGCCAGGGGCCATTGAGGGGGTTCACATTTGTGAAGACAAAGAGGTCCCCAGTGGTAAAAATACATGCTATGCAAGATGTGAACCTAAGATGACACTTCATGGGAGGCAATACACAACCCCTCTACATTTTCATTACCATAGAAAATGGTTTCAATTTTTAAAATGATTTTCAAATAAAACAGTTACCGATTGCAAACCAATGGATCTATTTCTACCATATGTAAAGAAACTTAAAAGCAGTCCCATAAAGACCTCTAGTTTTTAGATGTAAAGTGTACTTCGAATATTGGGGGTCAAAAGCAGCGGTGTCTTCTCTTTCAGTTACATTTATCTTCCCAACATTCTCTCATTAACTGATGCCTCCACACCTCAGCTGTATTTGCTCAGACTCTCTAAATGGCAATTCTTTCCAAAGATAATAGTGCTTTGTGCAGAAACAAACAAAAAGTTTATTTTGTACTTACAAAGCTTTGCATTCCCAACAACACTATAATCCTTTAAATGAAAGCATTCATGGGAGTTATCAAATGAAACCCCTTCCTTTCAAGTAAGTTCTTATGTAAAGTGAAGATGAACATTATCTTGTCAATCATGTTATCACAGTATTCCCACTTTCAAGGGTATGTGGAAAATATATGGAAGTATATGGAAAATATATTTGGAAATATATGGAAAATATAGTAAACTTGGGAGCGAGAGAGACAGTGCAGTAGTACATGGTTTGCCACATCTGCATTGCAGTCTGAGAACTAATGCCAAGTATGGCAAGGCAGTATACATCTGTAATCGTAGCAACAGGAGAGGAGACAGGAGAGAAGACAGACAGATCAATGGAGCTGACTGGACAGCTACAATAGTTGTATTATGCACTCCAAATTCATCAAAGGATCCTATCTACAAAGAGTAAGGTAGATAGCAATTAAGGACATTGCCCAATACTAACTAATAGTCTCAGCATGTGTTCAAACACCACACACACACACACACACACACACAAACACACAATTAAAATTAGATGTTTATTGACCCAATCAAGTCAATAGTGCATAAAGAAGTCAAGTCTTTTCCTAGTCAAGAATTACTAGTATACCTCACTGAAATATAAAAGTTAATTATGTATACATTACCTACTTAAACACTACAAATATTTTAAAAAGCATTTTGTTTTTCTAATATTGAAGTATAAGAACATAGTGGGATGGAAACAAAGGTTTTGAAAATATGCTTCAAATTTTCTCTTGTTTTCAGAACTTGATATTGATTTAATTTATTTTCAGTGATATCATCTTTGGGAAGTAGTGTTGGGTATGTAGATACTTTAGGTTACTGGTAAAATAAACTTTCAAAATTGATAATTGAATTCCTGGATTCATTCTCACCACCAACTTTTCTCATGCATTAAGTCTGACATTAACCTACTCTTCTATGCAGTAATGAGTACTGTTCATTGCAGTGTGTCCACCACTGTTTAAACCATCGCAATTACTTGTAAAATTCACAATCTTAACATATAAACAAGTCAAGTTACTAGGTAGGGCTTAAAACAACAACTTCTGACCCAGGGAACAGAGAAAAATATCCATAAGAGTTCTGACTAGAGCAGTTGATGTAATTGAGGGAAAATTATATTTTTGATCAACAAAGCCAAAGTATTCACAGAGTTTGTTCTCTGAGGCAATATGCTAAATAAAAATGAAGTTTTAATAGTTCATGGACCTGAAATTAGGTGGTCCATGTCATTTTGTTCCTCAGAATATCCTATTGACTGCATCTGTAATCAGTTCTCAGAAGTATGTATACGTTAATCACTAATCTCTATTTTTTTTAACCAACATTTTCTCTGTTTCATTTTTACCTGTGTTGTTTTAAATTAATTTTTGAGAAAGTATAAATAAATAACCACTGAGATTCTTTTTATTTATTTATTTTTAATATTACATATTTTCCTCAATTACATTTCTAATGCTATCCCAAAAGTCCCCCATACCCTGCCCACTCATTCCCCCCCCCTTTTTTTTTTTGGCCCTGGCATTCCCCTGTACTGGGGCATATACAGTTTGCATGTCCAATGGGCCTCTCTTTCCAGTGACGGCCGACTAGGCCATCTTTTGATACATATGCAGCTTGAGTCAAGAGCTCCGGGGTACTGGTTAGTTCATAATGTTGTTCCACCTATAGGATTGCAGATCCCTTTAGCTCCTTGGGTACTTTATCTAGCTCCTCCATTGGGAGCCCTGTGATCCATCCAATAGCTGACTGTGAGCATCCACTTCTGTGTTTGCTAGGCCCCGGCATAGTCTCACAAGAGACAGCTACCTGGGCATATATCCAGAAGATGCCCCAACCGGTAAGAAGGACACATGCTCCACTATGTTCATAGCAGCCTTATTTATAATAGCCAGAAGCTGAAAAGAACCCAGATGCCCCTCAACAGAGGAATGGATACAGAAAATGTGGTACATTTACACAATGGAGTACTACTCAGCTATTAAAAAGAATGAATTTATGAAATTCCTAGGCAAATGGATGGACCTGGAGGGCATCATCCTGAGTGAGGTAACACATTCACAAAGGAACTCACACAATATGTACTCATTGATAAGTGGATATTAGCCCAAAACCTAGGATACCCAAGATATAAGATACAATTTGCTAAACACATGAAACTCAAGAAGAATGAAGACTAAAGTGTGGACACTATGCCCCTCCTTAGAATTGGGAACAAAACACCCATGGAAGGAGTTACAGAGACAAAGTTTGGAGCTGAGACAAAAGGATGGACCATGTAGAGACTGCCATATCCAGGGATCCACCCCATAATCAGCTTCCAAACGCTGACACCATTGCATACACTAGCAAGATTTTATCGAAAGGACCACTGAGATTCTTAAATAATTTTCCTCTTTAGAATTTAATAAACAAAACATTTCCCTCACTGGCTCTCCCATTCTTACTCCTTCTGATATTCCTCTCTCCTCTGTCTTTTTCTTAATCCCCTCCTCCCTCCAGATATTTCAATCCCTCTTCCCTCCCTCAATGTCTCATTCACTTTTTTCTTCTCTCTTTCTCTCCCTACCTTCTGATTCTTTCCTGTCATCCTTATTTTCCTCTGTTTTCTCTCACATACCTCGAATACTTTTTGACAATTTTAACAAGTTCAAAAATCTGTAAAATACATCCATGAAGCCTCAAAGAAACCACAGGCAAACAGGCAGACAGACACTCTTACATACACACATACACATAAACATACACACATCCACATATGTGAATACACACATACTGATTCAGGGCACTATTACTTTTGCTTTTCAGTTAGGAGAGTAGATTTTCAGTAAATCTAGAATAATTGCACATAACATCAATTACTAATTCTGACATGATCTTTTAGCATTGATTATTATTTCATATTGTAATATGATGTGAATAAGCACAGCATCAAGAGAGTAAGCCTTGGCAAGTTTCTAATAAGAAACAAAAGCCTGTAAAAATTAGAATGTAAACTACCATTTAGAAAATATGTCCTCAATGCTGACTTAATTCTTTGTAAATCGAAAAAGAATAGAGTCTACTTTTTCATTAGTGCTGTATATGAGTGGTTTTACCTGTCTATTACAACATGCAAGGCTTATTGGTTCTTTTTGTTTTTATTAATTTGAAAAATACAAAAGTTTCTTTATATTCTGTTACATGATAATTATCTTCATTCTCATCAGATTACAGTCTGTGGACATGAGTCTTTGTGGAAGCTGGGAATTACCAAGGATGGTAACAAGCAAACTATGGGCTGCAATTGCTTTTGAAGACCAGCTAAGATTAGTCTGAGACCTGGATACAGAAGTTACCAAGTCCCTAATAATTAATATGAGGTCCAGTCACAGCTGTTCATCACTCCATTGTCTCAAACACAGGTTCTAACAGGGCAGTACCATAACAAGGTACAGTGATGTCAAAAAGATCCCTCACTTTTTTCAGAACCTAAGAACAAAGTTGTAGTCTAACCTTTACTCTCTTATTGCCAAATGATTTATAACATACATATAAAGCTCAGATCATAGTGAGAAAAAAAAAACAACAACAATATTTGTAATATAGGAACACAACTGAAAAATAAAAACAACATCAAAAGTGTTTTATACCCCAGGACCCGTTTAAGTTTTTAAGGAACCCAGAAAATAGAAGGAATTACAAAATATGTTTTTGTGCATATAATAAAAGTATAATGAGAGTAGTTCACAGGCCACAGAAGTGGCAGAGCAACTGGTACAGGGTCCTACTGGCCTATATTTGCACCCAAGAGGTAGGGATTTTCTACAGCCCTCTGTACACCTTCCCTGCCAGGGGAGAGCTTACCTCAAGGAAGTGTCTGATCACAAAACTCAGGTGAGACCACCATTTTCTCTCTGGTGACTCTCTAAGGCAGGACCACTCAGGAGCACACAGGCTGCAGAAGCAGAAGAACAGCTGGAAGAGCGTCCTACCTGCTTCCCTCTGCACCCAGGAGGTGGGACTTTTTCACAGCCTTCTCTGAACTGGACTTGCCAGGAGAGACCTGGTCTCTCAGTAGTGCTGACAGAGGCATACAGACTCACAGGAAGAACAAATTCCAGAGAGAGACAGCAAGAACATCTAACAACAGAAATTATCAGATGATGAAAGGCAAACACAAGAACCTTACCAACACAAACCAAGACTACTTGGCATCATCAGAACTTAGTACCCCCACCATAGCAAGTCCTGGATACCCCAACACACCAAAAAAAACCAAGATTCAGATTTAAAATCATATATCATGATGCTGGTAGAAGATTTTAAGAAGTATTCCCTTAAATAACTCCCTTAAATAACTCCCTTAAAGAATTACAGGAGAATACAGGTAAACAGAAGCACTTAAAGAAGAAATGAAAATCTCAACCAAACAGGAAACATACATAGGAAATAAACATTGGAAAACACAACCAAACAAGTGAACAAAACCATCCAGGATCTAAACTGGAAGTAGAAATAATAAAGAAATCACAAAGGGAGACAACTCTGGAGATAGAAAACCTAGGAAAGAAATCAGGAGTCATAAGCAACAGAATACAAGAGAAAGAAGAGAGAATCTCAGATGCAGAAGATTCCATAAAAACATTGACACAACAATCAAAGGAAATGCAAAACACAAAAAGATCATAACCTAAAACATTCAGGAAACCCAGGACACAATGAGAAGACCAAAGCTAAGGATAATAGATATAGATGAGAAGGAAGATTTCCAAATTAAAGGGCCAGTAAATATGTTCAAGCAAAGAGTGAGATGCCCATGAACATACAAGAAGCCTACAGAACTCCAAATAGACTAGACCAGAAAAGAAATTCCTCCCAACATATAATAATCAGAACAACAAATGCACTAAATAAAGACAGAATATTAAAAGCAGTAAGGGAAAAAGGTCAAGTAACATATAAAGACAGGCCTATCAGAATTACACCAGACTTCTCACCAGAAGAGTAAGACGATGAAAGCCAGGGGATCCTGGACAGATTTTACACAGACACTAAGAGAACACAAATGCCAGCCAAGGCTACTACACCCAGCCAAACTCTTAATTACCATAGATGGAGAAACCAAAGTATTCCATGACAAAACCAAATTTACACAACATCTTTCCACAAATCCAGCCCTTCAAAGGATAATAAAGGAAAAATTCCAACACAAGGAGGGAATACCCTAGAAAAAGCAAGAAAGTAATCTTTCAACAAACCTAAAAGAAGATAGCAACATGAGCAGAATCTTATCTCTAACAATGAAAATAACAGGAAACAAGAAATAATTTTCTTTAATATTTTTTAATATCAATGGACTCAATTCCCCAATAAAAGGACATAGGCTAACAAACTGGTTAAGTAAAAAAGACCCAACATTTTACTGCACACTGGAAACCTGCCTCAGGGACAAAGACCTACCTCAGAGTAAAAGGCTGGAAAACAATTTTTCAAGCAAATGGTCTCAAGAAACAAGGTATTCTAATATCAATTAAAATTGATTTTTAACCTAAAATTATCAAAATTGACAAGGAAAGACATGTCATACTCATCAAAGGTAAAATCTACCAAGATGAACTCTCAATTCTGAGCACCTATGTCCCAATGCAAGGGCATCCACATACATAGAAGAAACTTTACTAAAGCTCAAAGCACACATTGCACCACACATAATAATAGTGGGAGACTTCAAAACTCCACTCTTATCAACAGACAGATCATGGAAACAGAAACTAAGCAGAAACACATTGAAACTAACAGAAGTTATGAAACAAATGGACTTAACAGATATCTATACAACGTTTTATCCTAAAACAATAGGATGTAACTTATTCTCAGCACCTCATGGCACCTTCTCCATAATTGACCATATAATTGGTCATAAAACGTACTTCACCAGATACAAGAAGATTGAAATAATCCCATGCATCCTATCAGATCACCAGAGAAAAGGCTGATCTTCAATAACAACATAACTAATAGAAAGCCCACATACACATGGAAGCTGAACAACACTCTACTCAATGATAACTTGGTCAAGGAAAAAAAAAAGAAAGAAAATAAAGACATCTTAGAATTTAATGAAAATGAAGCCACAACATACCCAAACCTATGAGACACAAAGCAGTCCTAAGAGGAAAACTCATAGCTCTAAGTACCTCCAAAAAGAAATTGGAGAGAATACACACCACCTAAAAGCTCTAGAACAAAAGGAAGCAAATTTACCCAAAAGGAGTAGACAGCAGGAAATAAACTCAGAGCTAAAATCAACCAAGTGGAAACAAAAAAAATCTATACAAAGAATCAACCAAATCAGGCTCTGGTTCTTTGAGAAAATCAACAAAATAGATAAACTTTTAGTACTTTTAGTCAGACTAACTAGAGGGCACAGGGACAGTATCCTAATTAACAAAAATCAGCAATGAAAATGGAGACATAACAACAGAATCTGTGGAAATCCAAAAATCATCAGATCCTACTACCAAAAGCCTATACTCAACAAAACTGAAAAACCAGGATAAAATGGACAAATTTCTAGATAGATACCAGGTACCAAAGTTAAATCAGAATCAGATTATGATCTAAAATGTCACATATCCCTTAAAGAAATAGAAACAGACATTAATAGTCTCCCAACCAAAAAAAAAAAAAAAAATCCCAAAACCAATTGGGTTTAGTGCAGAATTCTATTAGACCTTCAAAGAAGATCTAATTCCAGTTCTTCATAAAATATTCCACAAAATAGAAACAGAAGGTACTCTACCCAATTCATTCTATTAAGCCACAATTACTCCGATACCTAAATCAAGCAAAAACCTAACAAAGTAAGAGAACTTCAGACCAATTTCCCTTATGAATATTGATGCAAAAATACTCAATAAAATTCTCACAAACTGAATCCAAGAACCCACCAAAAGAATGATCCATCATGATCAAGTAGGCTTCATCCCAGGGATGCAAGGATTTTTCAACATATGGAAATCCATTGATGTAATCCACTATATAAACAAACTCAAAGAAAAATAACCACATGATCATTTCTTAGATGATGAGAATGCATTTGACAAAACCCAACACCCTTTCATGATAAAAGTCTTGGAAAGAACAGGAATTCAAAGTCCGTACCTAAACATAGTAAAAGCAAAATACAGCAAACCAGTAGCCAACATCAAACTAAATGGAGAGAAACTTGAAGCAATCCCACTAAAATCAGGGACTAGACAAGGCTGCCCACTTTCTCCCTACCTCTTTAATATAGTACTTGAAATCCTAGCCAGAGCAATTAGACAACAAAAGGAGATCAAAGGGATAAAAATTGGAAAGGAAGAAGTCAAAATATTACTATTTGCAGATGATATAATAGTATACACAAGTGACCCCAAAAATTCCACTAGGGAACTCCTAAACCTGATAAACATCTTCAGCAAAGTGTCCCAGTATAAAATTAACTCAAACAAATCAGTAGCCTTCCTATACTCAAAGGATAAACAAGCTGAGAAAGAAACTAGGTTAACAACATCCCTCACAATAGTCACAAGTAATATAAAATACTTTGGTGTGACTATAACTAAGCAAGTGAAAGATCTATATGATAAGATCTTCAAGTGTCTGAAGAAAGAATTTGAAGATCTCAGATTAATATAGTTAAATTGCCATCTTGCAGAAAGCAATCTACAGATTCAATACAATCCCCATCAAAATGCCAACTCAATTATTCACAAATGTACAAAGGTCAATTTGCAAGACCAAGGGCCTCTCCTCCTGTTGATGGTCTTTCGAAGATTATATGCCCCTGTATAGGGGAATGCTAGGGCCAGGAATTAGAAGTGGGTAGGTTGGGGAGCAGGGCAGGGGGAGGGTATAGGGGTCTTTTGGGATAGCATTTGAAATGTAAATGAAGAAAATATCTAATTAAAAAAAAAGAAAGGTCAATTTGCAAATTCATCTGGAGTAACAAAAAACCTAGGATAGCAAAAACTATTCTCAACAATAAAAGAACCTCTGGGGAAATCACCATGCCTGACCTCAAGCTGTACTACAGAGCAATTGTGATAAAACCTGCATGGTACTGGTACAGCAACAAACAGGTAGATCAATGAAATAGAATTGAAGACCCAGAAATGAACCCACACACCTATGTCACTTCACATTTGACAAAGGATCTCAAACCATACAGTAGAAAAGAGACAGCATTTTCAACAAATGGTGCTTGCTCAACTGGAGGTTAGCTTGTAGAAGAATGTGAATCAATCCATTCTTTTGTTTGTTTGTTTTAGATATTATCTTTATTTACATTTCAAATGTTATCCCCTATTCTAGTTTCCCCTCTGAAAACCCCCTATCCCTTCCCCACGTCCTCCTGCTCACCAACCCTGGTTCCTGGCCCTGACAGTTCCCTATACTGGGGCATATAATCTTCACAGGACCAAGTGCCTCTCCTCCCACTGATGATCAGCTAGATCATCCTCTGCTACATATGCAGGTAAGTCCGTAGAAGGGAAAACAAATTACCATGGACAAAATACCCATGGAAGGAGTTACAGAGACAAAGTTTGGAGCAGAGACTGAAATAATGAACTTCCAGAGACTGGCTCACTTAGGGAACCATCCCATAAACAACCAAAAAACACCAATCACTATTGTGGATGCAACAAGAGCTTGTTGACAGAGGAGCCTGATATAGCTGTCTCCTGAGGCTCTGCCAATGCCTAACAAATACAGAAGTGGATACTCACAGTCATCCATTGGATGGAGCCCAAGTTCCCCAATGAAGCAGCTAGAAAAAGTACCCAAGGAGCTGAAGGGGTTTGCAGCCCTATAGGCCCCATGACCAGTACCCCCTGATTTCCCTGGGACCAACCAAAGAAAACATGGTGAGATTCATGAATTGATCCATTCTTATCTCCTTGTACAAAGCTCAAGTACAAGTGCATCAAGGACCTCCACATAAAACCAGAGACACTGAAACAGAAAGGAGAAAGTGGGGAAGAGCCTAGAACATATGGGCACAGGGAAAAAAATTCCTGAACAGATCATCAAAGGCTTGTGTTGTAAGATCAAGAATTGGCAAATGGAACCTCATAAAATTAAAGCTTCTGTATCACAAAAGAGACCGTCAATAAGACGGTAACCAGCATATTGGGAAAAGATCTTTACCAATCCTAAACCCAATAGAGGGCTAATATCCAATATATACAAAGAACACAATAAGTTAGACTCCAGAGAACCAAATAATCCTATTACAAATGTGGTACAGAGCTAAACAAAGAATTCTCAACTGTTGAATACCAAATGTCTGAGAAGCACCTAAAGATATGTTCAACATCCTTAATCATCAGGGAAATGCAAATCAAAACAACCATGAGGTTCCACCTCACACCAATTAGAATGGCTAAGATCACAATCTCAGGTGAAAGCAGATGCTGGCGAGGATGTAGAGAAAGATGAACACTCCTCCATTGCTGGTGAAATTGCAAGCTGGCACAACCACTCTGGAAATCAGTTTAGGCAGTTCCTCAGAAAATTGGACATAGTACTACTGGAGGATCCCGCAATACCTCTCCTGGGCATATACCCAGAAGATGCTCCAACTGGTAATAAGGACACATGCTCCACTATGTTTATAGCAGCATTATTTATAATAGCTAGGAGCTAGAAAGAACCCAGATGTCCCTCAATAGAGGAATGGATACCGAAAATGTGTTACATTTACACAATGAAGTACTACACAGATATTAAAAGCCATTAATTCATGAAATCCTTAGGCAAATGGATGAAACTAGAAAATAACCTCTTAAGTTAGGTAACCAAATCACAAAAGAACACACATGATAAGCAGTCATTGATAAGTGGCTATTAGTCCAGAAGCTCTGAATACCCATGATACAATTCACAAAACACATTAAACTCAAGAAGAAGGAATTTCAAAGTGTGGATACTTTGATCCTTCTTAGAAGGGGGACCAAAATACCTGTAGAAGGAGCTACAGAGACAAAGTGTGGAGCAGAGACTGAAGGAAGGAACATCCACAGACTGCCCCACCTGGGAATCCATATTATAAACAACCAACAAACCCTGACACTATTGTGGATGCCAACAAGAGTTTGCTGACAGGAGCCTGATATCACTGTCTCCTGAGAGGCTCTATCAGTGCCTGATAAATACAAAAGTGGCTGCTCACAGGCATCCATTGGACAGAACACAAGGTCCCTAATGAAGGAGCTAGAGAAAGTACCCAAGGAGATGAAGGATTTTGTAGTCCCATAGGAGGAACAACAATATGAACTAACTAGTACTCCAGAGGTCCCTGGGACTAAACCACCAACAAAGAAAACACATGGCTGTTCTCAGGGCTCTAGCTGCATATGTAGCAGAGGATGACCTAGTAGGTCATCAATGAGAAGAGAGGCCCTTGGTCCTGTGAAGTGCTTTGCCCCAGTATAAGGGAATGACAAGGCCAGGAAATGGCAGTGGGTGGGTTGTTGAGCTGTGGGAGGGGAGAGGGGATAAGGGGTTTACAGAGGGGAAACTAGGATAGGGGATAACATTTGAAATGTAAATAAAGAAAATATCTAATAAAAAGAATTTAAAAAGTATAATGAATATGGTGATATAGAATTAACTATAAGACATATTTTCTTTTTTAAGACATATTTTCATTTAGAATTCACATATCTCTTTAAAGTTACCACCTATACTTGCTCAATATGATTCTTACTCAACAGAAGTATGTAATTAAATCACACTGATGAATACCTAGTACTTATGTGTGTGCAGGTGTGCAAGTAGCCTGTAAGCTATCGCTAATGAATTGCACCTTCTAACCTGAACTTCTAATTTGGCCAATACATTGACTAAGAAACAGATCCTAAGATCTTTCTTAGTTTCTTTTTTCTTTCTTTCTTTCTTTCTTTCTTTCTTTCTTTCTTTCTTTCTTTCTTTCTTTCTTTCTTTCTTTCTTTCTTTTTTCTATCTATCTATCTATCTATCTATCTATCTATCTATCTGCCTATCTAACTATATCATGTATCATAGATTATGAAAATGTAATATAAATCATAGGACCTTAACAAAATGTTTTCTCCTGGATTGCATTCATCAGAAAATATATATATATATATATATCAAATTAGGGAATATGAAGGTTCAGAAGGAGGAAGGGGAGTCGATTTAATTATAATGTCAAAACGTAATATAAATAATTTTTTAAAGTATATCAAAATTTTTAGTTTAATTGTACTTTTCACTATCCCTCCTTCCCTTTCGCTTTCTCCCCCATTTTCTCTCTCTCTCTGTTTCTCTCTCTGTCTCTGCCTCTGTCTCTGCCTCTGTCTCTGTCTCTGTCTGTCTGTCTGTCTGTCTCTCTCTCTCTCTCTCTCTCTCTCTCTCTCTCTCTCTCTCTCTGTGTGTGTGTGTGTGTGTGTGTGTGTGTGTGTGTGTGTGTGCTTATATGTGAACATACTGGCCAGAAGCGAGCATATAATACCCTGAGCCCTCCTGATGTGTGTACAGAGAAACAAAGACCAGAAAAATACTTTTAAATACTGAAATATCTCTCCACTTCCCAGTGTTGAAATTATTTTCATTTCATGCATCTGTAAATGCCTTCCTTTGGTTTTGTTTCGTTTGCTTTTTTTTTTTTCTCTTCCCCACTTTGCCCTTGCTTGCAGGTTTTCAGAACTTTGCTGTCTCATATGCTGACGATCATGCTTGTTAAACAACTTATTCAAAATAAAACTGATTATATGTGTTTGTTTTAGGTCTTCTAAATATTTTCTTGAAAATGCACATTGATTTATTTATACATTTGTATAAATTATAATGTGCAGCAATAAGTTTTGCAGACTATATGCTAATTTACCCTTGTAAATGATCATTGTTCTTAATTCCTTCACAGATCTCTCCTGTTCGCCTCATTATTTATCATATTTCCATCCCTCCACTATCACATTGACAATACAGGCTGCCTCTAGCTCCCAGCCACATAAAATGCAGTATGAGAAATACCCTTGTACATACCCTTTATGGATCAGAGCATGAATTTATTTGTTTTATGTTCTTGGAGCAGAAATTCTATTATCATAGAACATACTTATACATTTTTTTCAGATGATGCTGATTTAGTTTCAACAGTGACTACAGTGGTATATCTTCCCACCAGCCATGAGTCAAAGTCCCAAGAGCAGGATTTACTTTAGAGAATAAGCAGAAAGTCTAGGTTACTGTGTTCTATACTGAAGAAAAGCTGCATTATATGAGCATATTCTAATTTACATTTTTCATAGAGCTGATATCTTTTTTACCTGCTTCTTCAAACTCAATTTATGTACATTTGCATTTACAATATGCAACAGTGAACTAAGAACTCTCCAAAGTAAATTAAAATTGTACTTCATTACTCACTGACAGTTAAACAGTGCACTAGAATGAATTATCATCTGCAGTAGATTTCCATGTTCTAACACTAAAGAACCAATGAATATATGGTACGTAACAAGGGGGAATTAAAGCTGCAGTTGGAACTATGGTTATTTGCTAGCCTATAACGTATTATGAGTAGTAACTTGGATAATCTAGGGAGGCTCAATGAATTCCCAAGAACCTTAAATGTAGAAGACAAAGTCAGAATGATCAGAGACCATAAAAGCCTTGAAGATACAGTCAATATTGCTATGACATATTTTAGGAAAGGTTTAACAGTCATTGATGGAAGTAACTGCTCACTGTTAAAGATGGAGAAAGATGACCAGAAGCAAGGGATAAGGTCCAACTATAAAAGTTCAAAAGAGCAAGAAGCTATATTGCTCTCTTTGCATTTTTAAAAGGTTCATAATTGCACACTAACTAATGGGCTGAGCTCCCGGTACTACACAGAAGAATCATTGTACCTTGATACCGTCACAGAAGCTTAACACAGAAAGTTTGCCCATAAAGGATCAGAGAAGGAGTTAAGCATGAGAAACTTATTGATTTCCATAAGTCTATGGTCAAGGGAACAGGCTGACAAAGCTATTCATCTGCAAATATTTTTACCCTTCTTGTCTTCTAGACAAAGTAAGTATTCCCTATAAGGAAGAACCATAGACCCAAAGGGCAGACCCAGAAAGCAGAGATTTGAAATAGAATATTTCCAGCTTTAGAAACTTTCTAGAATTCACTGTCTGTTTTTAATAGTTGCCAGGGAATAGTGTCTACTTTGTTCCTAAGAATGATAATGTCTATATCTGATAGTCCTTTCAAGTTAATACAGTTTTATGCTATGTTAATTATGTTCCAATTTTATAAGACTGAAGAAAAAATGAAAATTTCCTCCAGAATTCTAATAATTCAAATATTTTTGGAAACATGATTCATTTAGGTAGTATGACTTTAGACTCTTCAAATGATAACAGTAAGAAGATTGTGCTATAAAGTTAAGAATTTGGGGGTATGATAATTGAATTTTAATATAAGGCAATTATGAATCTCTGGGGCACATAGAAGATTATAATGGGTTGAATAATTGTCATGCAAATGTCCATATTTCAATTGAGAGAACTTGTGAACACATTATGTTAATGGTAAGAGGAAGCTTTGAAGACATGATTAGGGATCCTGAACTAATTCTATAGACATAATATGACAAAAATATTCTTATAATTGAAGACAGGAGGATCAAAATACTAATTGATAAAACACTATGAAAAGAAGATTGAACTCCATGAACTGAACAACAAATCAAGTGAGAGAGAAAAAAAAAGACTCTTTTTGGATCCATCAGAAAGGTAAACACTTCAGCCAACACTTTTGTTTAATAAACTCAGTGATATCAATTTTAGCCTTGTTACTTACAAAAGTAATAAGTGATAAAATCATGTCTTTTTTTATTAAGTTGTTAATTTGTTACCGCCTCAATAAATTAAAAGATGCACATGTATATTTTTGAGAAAGAATTTTTTGTTGCCAGAAAACCCCTTGGCTCTCTTACAGCATCTTATGAAAGATTTTAAAATGTAAGATATTTTCAGATATGTTTATTTTATTCATATAAAAAGAGCTTCAAGTTAGGACCAAGTCCAAGACAAGCTATTACAAACCTTCTGTGCTGATATATGTTCCTAACACAGAGTGATAAACTCTAAGTGAAAGTTGGCAGAGCTACCTTGGTGTCTGGGAAATACTACAAATTGTAATGAACTTCTAAAAAGTAAAGATGGTAAATTTCTGAAGAAATGCAAACATAATCTTATAATCTTAAGAGTCCCAAATCCAAAAGAGTTCCTGGAAACTGGTGGTCAGCAGTATTTATTGAATAATGACTGATTAAATCACCTGCTCTTCCCAGAAACATCTGCTCACTTTTATCTTCAAGGAATGTCCTAAGAATGCATCTGTCAGCAATGCTCTCTCTCCTCATTCAACTTCTTCATCATTGCCCTTTGGCTATTGTTCTTCTTTATCTTAGAAACCATTATAAAGGTACATACACAATTTCAAGTTGACACAAAGGACAATAAAATAAATGTCAGCAAGATGATATCTGAGATGACATTTTCTATATTTATTTTCAGGGATGTATCTCTAACATCTATGCAGAGTACATGTAGATTGCATTATTGGCTGAATCAATGAAAAAAATGCAAATGAAAGTGTGAAATAAAATCTATAAAAAAAAAACCATTAGTTCCTAGCTTCTTTTGTTTCTTTACTCTTTGCTCTCATGGCTACTTAAAATTTCCTTCTTAAAGTGGAATCCATTATTATCATTTCTATGTTTGAGTGGCAGAAAGACAGAGAAAGTGTGTGTGTGTGTGTGTGTGTGTGTGTGTGTGTGTGTGTGTTTCATACTGAGCGACCATTGTGCCACAGAGCTAGTCCCCAACTCTGCTTAAATGACAAATTGTTTCTGAAGATAGTGCTCTCAAGAACCAAGCAAATCCAACTCTGACAATTTATTGGGGAAAATTCACCTTGCCTCTTATCTCTTGTGTTGTCTCATCTGAAAAAAAAAAAATGAAGAAATGAATTAGAAATAAAGTAATGTTTAAGAACTATTCTAGTACTGTTAAAATTAGTCTTAGGATCATGATTAATACATGGCCCTCTTCAATGATTAGAATTTATTAAAACGGTATGGTGGTTTTAATCAAAATGGTCCCCATAGGCTCATAAGGAGTGTCACTATTAGGACGTGTGCCCTTGTTGAAAAAAGTGTGTCACTGAGGTCTCAGATGCTCAATTCGAGTCAAATATTTCATTCTCTTCCTGCTGTCTGCTGATCCAGATGTAGAGCTCTCAGCTGACGCCATTGCATACACTAGCTAGATTTTGCTGAATGGACCCTGATATAGCTGTCTCTTGTAAGGCTCTGCCAGTGCCTGGCAAATACAGAAGCGGATGCTCACAGTCATCTATTGTTGGATGGAGCACAGTGTCCCCAATAAAGGAGCTGGAGAAAGTACCCAAGGAGCTGCAGGTGTCTGCAGCCCTATAGGAAGAATAACAATATGAACTAACCAGTGCTGCCAGAGCCCCCTGAGACTAAACCACCAATCAAAGAAAACACATGGTGGAACTCATGTCTCTAGCTGCATATGTAACAGAGGATGGCCTACTTGGCCATCAATGGGAGAAGAGGCCCTTGGTCTTGCAAAGATTCTATGCCCCAGTATAGGGGAATGCCAGGTCCAAGAAGTGTGAGTGGGTGGGTTGGGAGCAGGTGGAGGGGGTGGAAATAGGGGATTTTGGAGAGAAAACTAGAAAAGGGGATAGCATTTGAAATGTAAATGAAGAAAATATCTAATAAAAAAAGAGTTCCTATGGTCATGGTGTATCTTTGCAGCAATAGAAACACTAATTAGAACAACTGTTAAGGATTCATTCAGTACTGACACAAATAATGGAGAATTTCCTGAAGAAGCTGAGGCATCTTCAATCTTTAACTCTTCATTCATATAATGCTATACTGCCCTTGGCTGTCCTGTAGGATTTATGTAAATTAACATCAACATTATTCAGCAGTCTGGAGTTGTGACTATCATACTCTCTGCCTCAATATATCAGCCTATGTAGACAGGAATCTCATAGATTCTTTCAGAAGGCTATAGTCAATTATCAAATGCCTAATATTTTCTCATTTTTCAATATATTAAATCTATTATCTGCTTTTGAATATTTGTTTTTTAATTAAATTTAACTATATCAACCATCATATTTTTATATAGAGAAAAAAGAAATTTTTCATAAATTTTTGGAAAACAATATTCTTAGACAAATGGATGGATCTGTAGGATAGTGTCCTGAGACAGGTAACTCAATCACAAGAGAACACACATGATATACACTCACTAATAAGTGGATATTATCTCACAAGCTCAGAGTACCCAAGATAAAATTTGCAAAACACATGAAACTCAAGAAGAAAGAACACCAGTGTATGGATACTTAGCTCCTTCTTAGAAGGGGGAACAAAATGCCTATGGAAGGAGTTATAGAGACAAAGTTCTAAGCAGAGACTGAAGGAATGACCATCCAGAGACTGCTCCACCTGGGGATCCATTCCAAACAACCACCAAACCCAGATACTATTGCACATGCCAACAAGAGCTTGCTGACAGGTTCTTGATATAGCTTTCTCCTGAGAGTCTCTGCCAATGCCTGGTAAATACACAAGTGGATGCTCACAGTCATCCATTGGTCTGAGCACAGGGACCCCAATGAAGGATCTAGATAAAGAACCCAAGGAGCTGAATGGGTTTGCATCCTTATAGAAGGAACTCCAATATGAACTAACCAGTACCCCCAGAGCTCCCTGGGACTAAATCACCAACCTAAGAAACTCATGGCTCTAGCTGCATATGCATCAGAGGATGTCCTAGTAGATCATCAATGAGAGGAGAGGCCCCTGGTTCTGTGAAGGTTCTGTGCCCCAGTATAGGAGAATGCCAGGGCCAGGAAACAGGAGTGGATGGTTTGGGAAGCAGAGGGAGGGGAAGGGGATAGGGGACTTTTAGAGGGAAAACTAGGAAAGGGGATAACATTTGAAATGTAAATAAAGAAAATATCTAATTAAAAAAGAAAGAAAAGTATTTGCCTCTGGGAAGAGAGGCCCCTTGATATTGCAAACTTTATATGCCCCAGTAAAGGGGAATGCCAGGGCCAAGAATCAGGAGTGAGTGGTTAGGGGAGCAGGGCAGGGGTGGGGGAGGGTATAGGGAACTTTCAGGATAGCATTTGAAATTTGAAATGTATATAAAGAAAAATATCTAATAAAAAAGAAAGAAAAGAAAAGAACAAAAAGAAAAAAGAAAAAAGATATTTAAAAATAATTTCAACTAAAATATTTTTGATTTTAAATCAAAATTAAGATTTTGGTTTTTTTTTTTTTGGTTTTGTTTGTTTGTTTGTTTGCTTGTTTTCTGGAAGAACTGATAGAAGGTAAAATCTCTTTCTTTAATTGGATATTTTCTTTATTTACATTTCAAATGTTATCCCCTTTCCAGGTTTCCTCCCTGAAACCGCTATCCCATACCCCCTCCTAAACTCACCCACTCCCACTTCCCTGCCCTAGCATTCCCCTACACTGAGGCATAGAACCTTCACAGGACCAAAGGCCTCTCCTCCCATTGGTGCCCTACAAGTACATCTTCTGCTACATATGCATGAGTCCTCCATGTGTACTCTTTGATTGGTGGTTTAGTCCTTCTGAAAACTAGAGATTCTGATTGGTTGATATTGCTGTTCTTCCTATGGGGCTGCAAAGCCCTTCAGCTCTAGAATAAAAAAATCTTAACCTCTCAACCATGCTAGAGTTCTCAGAAACATTACATAATCGTGTCATTTTTACATATCTGAAAAATTTAAGCCAAAAATAGTACATGTCATATCCCAGTGTGTATCACCACCACCACCACCATCATCATCATCATCATTAAGATTTGGATATTGAAAACATTTTAAGCATGAATATTTTATGTTTATATAATCAGCCAAGATAGGCATCCTACTGCAGCGTGCAACTGTATTTGGTATTGTCAGAAAGAGGCTAGAGATTTGATTAGATTTTCTGAATTAACAATGAACACAAAAGCCCCTATCTTATAAGAAATTCTGAAACAAACTTGTGCATATTTCTATAAGTTTACAGGATGTTTAAAAGAAGGAATTCAAAGGTGGGAAGAACATTTCTACTTTATGAATTCAAGTTACCATCTGTCTAAATGCACAAAGGACACATGTTGACAAATTTCCAATTACTAAACCAAAGAAGTCAAAGCTCCTTTACAGCTACTGTCCCTGTCCAACAGCAGCCAGATCTTGTTCAGTTATAGGCACTTCCCTTATTTTATCCTGCATGCAACTGAAAAATAACCATTGAAAGTCCTATTTCCTGTATCAGGCATGCCAGATCCCTCCATTACTTTTAGATAGCATACCTCCAGATTATCAGTGCTAACATTCACTGAGAGGATCCTGCACCCTTCTCTCTCATAACAATAAACCTTTCCCACTTGTGTGTCTATATTTGGTGTTTACAAACACAGTGTTACTGGTTGACTCCCTTCCTATGTCAACTTCTGATAACAATTACCTGTTTCTTATTTGAAATACTTTTCATTTCATCTGCAAACGTCACAGTTGTGTTCAACTTATTTCAGACCCTGGGTTCGAGCAGGTATGGAGAACTGATAAATCATTTTGGTCTTGCTGCTCAACCCATACACACTTTGTTAGTATAGTACATGACGTTGGATTTGGGCTCTATTCTCTTTCAGTTTTGATCTCACTTTTCATAGTTTGGTGTGGGAATACTTTCATTCTCTGCTGCTTTGTCCTCTACAATGGAGTGAGCCATTCCATTTCACACTTTTTTACTTTATAAACCTGTTATTCAAGTCAACATTATATCCCAACTAAGTTAAGATTCTTACTGGACAAATATTCACTTTAATGAACCTTGGTGGCTGTCATAAACAAAATGGAATGATTTCTTCCATCTGTCCCATCATATTGGACTTGACACTTTATTGAGACAATGTACTGAGGGTGTTCCCTGTGTTTTATTGTATGAAACAGAACAGAACACAAATTACTGTGTATGGCTTTGAAAGTGGCTGAGTTTTCTATTAAGAGTCTGAAATCCAACAATAAATTATCACTGTCAGTAGAATATTGGATACTCATGTATGATAGCCACAGTGTAAATATCCTTTCCTATAAAACAAACAAGCAAACAAACAAAACAAAACAAAAAATGAACAACAGCAACAACAACAACAAAACACTTCTATTGTAAAGTTAGAGCTAAGTACAAGAAGTTTTGTTTTAAAATTTTATGTTGTGTAATATATTCTGATCATGCTTCCCTCCAGCCCCTCCCAAATCATCCCCATATCATTTTCACCCAACTCCATGTTCTCTCTTTTAGTCTCTCTTCTCTCTCTTTCTCCCTCTCTAAAACATGCAAACAAAAAGATCAAAACTAACAAGTCCAAGAAATTCTTTCTTTCTCTCTCTCTCTCTCTCTCTCTCTCTCTCTCTCTCTCTCTCTCTCTCTCTCTCTCTCTTTCTATGTATATATATATATATATATATATATATATATATAAATATATATATATATATATATATATAACACACACACACACACACACACACACAAACACACACACACACACACACACACACACAAACACAAAATCACAAAACTGGAGACCATATAAGCAAAAGACATTAAAGCAAAAAAAATCTAAATAAAACAGAGTTAGTGTGTGCTTGTGTGTGTGCTTGTGTGTGCATGCTTCTCAAATGTGTCCCAATGTAATCTAGCTTATAAATGTCTTTGAATAGTGAAAGAAGTTTTCATTCAGAGTTTTCTCTGTAAAATACTTCATATCATTGAGAATGTCCTACACGGCATACAAGAAATCTTAAGTCTTTGTGGGGCCATTAATACAGATTCTATCTTCTTACTAGACGAGGATCTAACCAAAAATTGTGCCCGCAAACACTATCATGTGGAGCCTAAAGTTTTATATATAAAAAGATGGGAACTAGCATGAGGGAAGTCCTAGTGAATAGTGAAAGGTAGCTTACTTTCATATTTAGAGAAACAAATGTAGGAAATAATACAAAATGGCATTTTTTTCTGTATTTAAAAATATATGCAACCCTGAGATTCCACTTCACTCCAGTCAGAATGGCTAAGATCAAAAACTCAGGTGACAGCAGATGCTGGCGAGGATGTGGAGAAAGGGGAACACTCCTCCATTGCTGGTGGGATTGCAAGCTTGTACAACCACTCTGGAAATCAGTCTGGCAGTTCCTCAGAAAATTGGACATAGTACTACCGGAGGATCTCGCAATACCTCTCCTGGGCATATATCCAGAAGATGTCCCAACCGGTAAGAAGGACACATGCTCCACTATGTTCATAGCAGCCTTGTTTATAATAGCCAGAAGCTGGAAAGAACCCAGATGCCCCTCAACAGAGGAATGGATACAGAAAATGTGGTACATTTACACAGTGGAATACTACTCAGCTATTAAAAAAAATGAATTTATGAAATTCCTAGGCAAATGGATGGACCTGGAGGGTATCATTCTGAGTGAGGTAACCCAATCACAAAAGAACTCACACAATATGTACTCACTGATAAGTGGATATTAGCCCAGAAACTTAGGATACCCAAGATATAAGATACAACTTGCCAAACACATGAAATTCAAGAAGAACAAAGACCAAAGTGTGGACACTTTACCCTTTCTTAGAAATGGGAACAAAACACCCATGGAAGGAGTTACAGAGACAAAATTTGGAGCTGTGACGAAAGGATGGACCATCTAGTGATTGCCATATGCAGGGATCCATCCCATAATCAGCTTCCAAATGCTGACACCATTGCATACACTAGCAAGATTTTGCTGAAAGGACCCAGATATAGCTCTCTCTTGTGAGACTATGCCGGGACCTAGCAAACACAGAAGTGGATGATCACAGTCAGCTATTGGATGGGTCACACGGCCCCCAATGGAAGAGCTAGAGAAATTACCCAAGGAGCTAAAGGGAACTGCAACCCTATAGGTGGAACAACAATATGAACTAACCAGTACCCCGGAGCTCTTGTCTCTAGCTGCATATGTATCAAAAGATGACCTAGTCAGCCATCACTGCAAAGAGAGGCCCATTGGACTTGCAAACTTTATATGCCCCAGTACAGGGGAAAGCCAGGGCCAAAAAGGGGGAGTGGGTGGGTAGGGGATTGGGGGTGGGTGGGTATGGTGGACCTGTGGGATAGCATTGAAAATGTAAACGAGGAAAATACCTAATTAAAATAAAATAAAATAAAATAAAATAAAATAAAATAAAATATATGCAACTTTGTAAGTAGAATAGTTAACATGGGGAAAACTTGTCCATTCATGATGATTGAAGAAGGACCAAAGTAAAGATTATCCCTAACATGGAAAATCCTAGAGCAGTCATACTATTATTAATAAAGAATGAGTTTCTGTTTCCTCATAGCTTTGATGATCTTTGGAAATCACTTCCCTTCTATGGGAACAAACTTATCAGTTCAACTGGGTTTTCCAATTAGGCTAATATGACCACTTTCTGTGGGAAATTTTGCAATGAACTCACATTATGTGAAATCTACAGTGTCAGTTGCAAGACTTACACATCCACCCCCACTTGTCCACACATGTAAAACAAATCAGGTGATGAAGTCTGATCTATAAAATGATGCTTTTAACACTTGTGCTTTATATGTATGCCTATATATTTTCTAACATTTGTATTTGTAGATCATCTATAATGCCTTATACAATACACATGTCAAAGAAATACTGTTTATACTGTACTATTTAAGGTATGATGGCAAGGAAACATGATGTGTGTGTTCAATATAGAAAGGAATTGTTATTTTTATCAAATATTTAAAAATTTTGTTTGTCCTAAACCAATATCACAATATCTATAGACTTGCATGTCTGTGTTCTGGTACATCAGGCTAGAAAGAGCCCAATGGGTATCCATTATGTGATCTCTGAAGAATTCAAATTTCCATAGATAGTATTCTTTCAAAGATGCACTTGGATATTTAAATGAAATCATTCTGGAACAATTTATTTATGTTGAAGTATCATTAATACCAGGCCAAAGAAGAAATATGTGTTTTATTCTTCCTATCTCTGATATTAAAATAACTGGCATCCCAATTATTTTATATTAAAAAGACTTTATTACATTTATTAATTGATTGAGTATTGTATATATGTGCTTGCATGTATCAGTGTACACATATGAGATCTGAAGACAGCTTGAAAAAATTTGATTCTTCCCTTCTACCACATAGGACATGGGGTTAAAATTAAATTTGCCAGGCTTGGCTACAGACACCTTTACCTGCTGAGCCGTCTTGCTGGCCCATCTTCCTGTTATTTTAATATTGAAAGTTTCAAGGGTATATACACAACTCTCAGTAGACTCTATAAAATTAATAAAGCTTAGCTTTATTTTCCAGATCTCTTTCCCTTGGCTAAGGAATATATATTCTTTATTATTGTCTTTAAATGTGCTCTCTGAGTTCTCTAATCAATTTTTAAGCACAGCAATCAGTCCAGATAAAGTCCTGAGAATGCAGCCTTCCAGAATCCAGGGCTCCCTAATGATGACACTCCATGCTGATGACACTGTCTGAACTGCAATACAAGAAACATAAATTTGCTAGATATAATTAACATTTTCAAACATAACTCACTTTGAGGGTACATTAGTGCTGGGCTTTGTGCACTCAAATGTCTCCTTTACAGGATCATTTTCAATAAAATGCTGGCTTCCTCAGTTCCATGTGGAAATATTACACAGCACATTTAAAACAATGGATTAGATTTGCTTATTTATTCATTTTCTTAAAATCTGGAACGGTTTGTAAAACTGACAATCTACAATGTGGAATACAGATTTCCATTATCCAAGTTCAGTATAGCATGATGTGCTCAGGTCAGACAATTCTTTTCTAACTACAATGAAAACATTTCATCTCTGCAAATGTTAACATCTACCCCTGCTCTTTCTAATTCGATTACATTTTCTTAGCTCTTCACTTTTAGCTCCCTCAGGCTCAGTTTTAAAATTGTTTACCAACTGCTGTGTACAATTACAAACACTGTATTTTCTAATAACATGATGTGGGGAGAGGAGAGAGAGTCCCAATGGTTTGGATTTATGTCAGAACATGCCAGAAGGTTTGTATCTCACTGGGATTCTGTGAAAGTTTTTGTAAAAAGGTTTCAGTTTTTTGTTTGTTTGCTTGCTTGTTTGTTTGTTTTATTTTTTTTTCTTAACTTGGTCTCTGTTCTTTGTAAACTAATCCTAAATCAGAGGAATGAAGACCACATTTATAAATACGTTTAGGTGCTTGGGTAGAATTTCAAGTTTAGGAGACTATGCCCTAAATATTAGGACATAGGATGGATGATTGGACAAGATGAAAATAATCTCAATGTTTTTAATACAACACATATTTAATGGTGTATCCACAAGCTACACTTCACAAATATAAAAGTGTTGAGTAGCAATACATTAGATTGCTATTAGATTATTAGATTATTTTTATTAGAAAACTATTGTTAGATTTCTAATAGTCAGGAATTTAAGGATCTAGTAGGCAATTTAGATGTTAAATATTCCCATCTAGCTCTTTATAACTACCTTTTAGCATCTTATTAAGATACATGCACATATCTGTGGCTTATGTTAAGGCCCATGGTGAAAACTATATTTTAATCTTAAAGAAGAAAATAACTTTGATTTGTCTTGATACATCAGTTGTGACTGGCAATGGATTTAGATGACCAGTACACAAAAATTGCTACAGTTTGGGGGAAAAGAAGGAAAACGATTTTGCTGGCCTATTACTTACTCTTAGCAGCTCTGGATAAATTGATAAGGAAGAGGAATGAGCTGCATGATAAAGTTGACTGGCTCCAGATGCAAATAAACAATCTAAAGGTTTCTAAGTGTGCCCTTGAGGAGAATCTTCTCTTCATGGCCATAGAACTTGAGCTGCAGAAAATCAAACCAAAGCTCTCTTTATAACGTTGGCTGAATTACAGTAAAAATTCAAGTCTCAGTTTCAGAGGGTGTCAGCAAGTAAAGTCAAGGCATTAATTGGGGAAAAAAATGGTATCCTATACCTTGGGATGGAGATGTGTGGGAGGACCCTATCAAAGCCGAAAACTTTGATTCCTCTGATTTTTTAAGGGTTTATCGCACCTGAGGAAGTAGTGCCCTTAACCCTACCCCTTGAAATGCAGCCCTTTTTACCTGAGGTAATTAATCCTTCATTGTCAGATAAATCAGCAGTGACTTTCTCTGAAGAAAATGCCAGGCAATACTGATTTTATTCAAAGCCCACCAATAGTTTCCTGTAGATCTATACCCAGCCTCAAGCAAATTAGGCCCTGAGAGGGGAGGAAGAAAGTGTAGTCCGTGAGGAAGTGTACTACACTGCTAAGGAGCTCAGAGTCCGCACCTTGTTCCAAAGGTAAACAGGACAAGGCTGGCTCCAACCTGGCTAGGTGGAGGGTCTCAAAGCCCACCCCAACAGTGACATACTTCGTCTACCAAGGCCACACCTACTCCAACAAGCTCACAAATCCGAATAGTGCCACTCCCTGGGCCAAGCATAGTCCCACACCCACATAGGTAACATTTTCAAAAAGAGTTGTAACAATTTGTTACTGAATAATTTATTCTAGTTCGTTTTCACATATGGTTTTTCTTGCTGTAGTTAACTGCTAATTGGTTGATATCACGCGTTCTAGGTGAAGAAATACAAAGACATATACCTCTGAAACATAACTACTCACTATATATTGATAAATCTTGTTATTAATGAGATATAGTTTATATCCTCTTGTGTTAAAGCAAAATGTTTAAGCAAAATGAAAATATTGATTTATCTATTGAATCTAGGTCTAATATCTAGCAATGATTCCTTAAAGATTCATGATATAATTATTTTGATAACCTCTTTTAAATACTTTAAGTGATAATATAAGACATAAAAGATAGATCTTCAACTAATAAACTAATAAGATTTATTGAATCTATGATTTAGAATAAAACATGTAACTTAATAAATCAGAATTTACCAATAAAAATAGGAAAGAGTTAACATTTATTTATGTGAACCCTTTACTGCTTTTTGGTTTTTCTTCTTCTCTACATTCCCACACAGGTAAAGAACAAATTCCCCAGCCATCCATTTCAGTCTAGATGTTGTTCTTCTGATTTTAAACACTAAAATTGTTCTTCCAGTAAGGGAGAGCATCTAATTAAGGCGTCCAAATGTTATACAGCTTTATGATTCAAGAAATCAACTGGGGCATGAGTAATAGGCTCTGTGCAACCTGGGATTTTAGTCTAATGGAAGCATATGTAAGACAGTGACTAGGGGAAATGTCAACTGCTCAGCTGGCTTCTGTAGCAGTTAGCAAAGAACATATGCCAAAAGCTGAGTTATCTGTCTGCTTCATTGTCACTAGAACACTCAAATATTTGAACACTTAGATAAAAAAAAAAAAAACTTACTCATACATTGAATTTTCTAAGCATGTTAAGTTTTCAAGTATGGATGAGTTTGGAGAAGGATTTTGATGAAGCGAAATAAATTTGTTGTTCACAAAGAACTCAGCAAATCATTGTGGTGAGTAGTATTGTTTGGAGGGGCTGGAGAGAGGGAATTGGCTCAGAAGGTTAAGGCTCTTCCTGCCAAACCATGTTGCATGGCTTGAGTTCAATCTCCAGGACCAATATGTGGGAAAGAGAAAACAGAATCACTAATGTTTTCCTCTGATCTTTACATATGAAGTGTTCTCTCTCTCTCTCGCTCGCTCTCTCTGTAAAATGTAAAACGTAAATATTTTAAAGTAACATTGCTTGGAAAAGTGTGTACAACTGTGGAAGATGTAGAAATCTTAACTAAACACTATTAAATTTTAGATTATTTTCTTCTCCAGGAGGAATAAGTCTCCTTGAAGAAATATTCGTTCTAATGCAGTCACTGTAAGCCACCATGGCTTGGGGAGATCCATTCCTTAGCATTTAAAGAAGCAGGAGTGGGTGGGTTGTTAGCAGGTGTTGGGGGGAAGGGATTGGGGGTTTTCGGAGGGGAAACCAGGAAAATATCCAATAAAACAAAGAAAGAAAAACAATAGAATAAAAAGCTGGAATAGAAGGGTTGTCAAAACAGTTCTGGCTTTTGTTTTGAAACCATGATAGTTTTGATACCAATGTCTAAGATAGATGGTAGTTTAATATTAACCTAATTTTGGTTGTTATAGACAAACAAAAAAAAACCCATTCTTTTTAAAAGATCAATTCATCAGCTATAAATGCTTCTTTACCCACTGAGCAATCTCACTAGATCCTGGTTGTAGAAATCCAATGGGTCAAGATAAGCTCTTTGTGTGGATCGATCAGACAGTGAAAACATTTATCTATTGTGAGCCAATTTGTCTCCCAATTCAATGTGTTATAATTATTTTATGTAGTTGCTATAAGGAATAAGTATAATAGTCTCTGAAAAAAAAAAAAGCCTAGAAAAGTTCACTTGGCAAAGTAAATACTCAAAATGTACTCCATTACTTCAGAATTATTTTGTTTTGTTTTGTTTCCTTTTCTTCTACTTAGAAAGGATAGTATTTTCAGAATGGACCTGCAACCACCCTACTACACAGCAACCCAACCAGGCTCTTCAATATTTTAGATGTATACCTGGCATGAGAAAATCCATTCAGTGCCTGGAAATTGTACTGAAATAGACTATAGATAGACTCCATTTCTACATGACCAAACTACGTCATGTCTCAGAATATAGAGCCTAGAAATCTACATGCATTTGGTGACCTTTGACAAATAATCCACTTTACATTATCAGACACATGCAGGAAAAGACACATACATCTTGGGAAGGAGTCCTGTACACCTAAGTTAATTTACAAAACAGTAAGAACATGGGTATTTCCTGATAATATTGTAGGAAGCAGTAAAATAATCAAAAATGAGTTTTATGTAAATCAAATGGCATGTACTTTGGCTTACATATTCTGAATGTGATGCCTCAAACAGAACATAAATGTTTCTTGGGCAAGCTTCAGTTCTCTCCCTTCATAAGAGGAATATGCACATTTTTTTTTTTTTTACTGTCAATTTCTCAAAAAGATCAGAGTGGAAGTATCAACTCTCATTGTTTGGACTGCTAATCATCACATATTATTTTTTTATTAAATCCAAGACAATAAATTATAGAAGGCCATCAGTAGTGGTTGCTTCATAATGCTGAAGGTGATTAAAAATCTACATGCAAAAATAACCTGAGACCTGTTGAATCCAAATAAATTTAGAGGACAGGTGAAGTGGGCTCTAAGCACAGGGCCTGATTAAGAAAGCGAGTAAAAGAGGGTAAAAGAAAGGAAGCAAAACCTCTCAAGAAAAATACCCCTTAAATCCAGAGTCATAAACCATTATTGTTTAAAATTTAGCAAATGCTTGTGTTTATTATGTGTTGGATAGAGTATGTGTGTTTCTATACCCATATACATATAAGACTTTTAAGCAATCTCCTTCCATTAAAATTTAATTCTTCTGAAGGAAATATATGCAAGCTAAGGTCATAATGACGTGTTTTAATGGCTAATAGTTTAGAAGAGCACTAGATCATTAGGTCATCCATAGAGTTACAGAAAGTGAATCACTGAGTGTGAGTACTAATGAGTAACACATTTTAAAATGGGAAAGAGTCACTCCAGAAGGACAAAAGAACATACACAAATATGCCATGCCCAGTGAAAAGTTTTATGATCAGAACATGGGACATGGTAAAATGAGGAAATGTTGGCAAGAAGCAGGTTGGAATATGATTACAAACAATGTTTTCCACCAGTTCATATCAATGGCAAGTTAGAATTCACTACAGAAAGTGAAGTAAATAAGGTTTGGGGAGTCCAAGAGATGATTCAGTGGTTAAAAACTGTACCCACATTGTGGCTCACAACTCAAGTCTTGTGTAATGTGAACCTCTCTTCTTGCCACTGTACATATTACATGCTTGTAGTGCACAGACACATGTAGATAAAACACAAATAAGCATAAAATAAAAATACATAATTAAAAATATTATGGCTACAGATTAATTGTGAGTCTACACTTGAGTTTCTTAATGTAGCCACGTAATTTGTCTATAGGTAGATTGACATAACTACTGAAAAGCACAGAACAGACTAAAGCGGCTCTGGCCAGCAAATGTAAAAATGAAATTCATACTTTCGTTTAAGAGTATGAATGGCCTTGGAACACAAGAGTGAGAAAGCTGACAGACAGTTGGAAATTTGTACCCTGTCTAAAGCTGGAAGCTTAGTTTCGTCCAGATTATATATGTGGCAACTAGATAGGGACATATGGGAAAGTTGGTTATAGCAGGAAGTCTTTAGAAAATGAAAGGTTTATATGGGGTGAGTAAGATGAACCAGTAGGCAAAAAGCACTTCTGTCAAGCCTGAACATCTGAGTTAAATACCCGGATCCTAGAGAGTAGATGGAAAAAAAAAAAAAAAAAAACAACAATGCATGAACTCATCTAATAAAAATGAATGAATGAATGAATGAATGAATGAATGAATAGATCAGAGGCTAGTATCTACTGTACTTGGAATTACTGGTCCAGAACATCTCACAAGAATTTAAAAACAAAACAAACTAAAAGCAAAACAAAACAATAACTAAATACCTACCAGGAATGCTTGAAGATTTTCACTGAAGTAAAATATAACATTCAAATTGCTATCATGATGCTGAACAGTCGAAGCCCAACTGAGCACTGCCTTTTCAATATAAATTGAACTTAACAATGGATAAAATGAAATTTATATGACACAAAGACATTTCAAGCTATTCACACTACACAAGTGTGGAGGTTAAAATATGCTTGGCCTATAGGAAGTTCTACTATTAAGAGATGTGGTTTTGTTGGAGGAAGTGTATCACTGTGTAGGCAGGCTTTGAGGACTCCTAGTGTTCAAGCTCTGCCCATTGTGGAAGAGTTAGTTTCCTTTTGTCTGTCTTCAGATCAAAATGTAGAACTCTCAAGTACCATGTCTGCCTACACACTCCCTTGCTTCCTGTCATGATAATAATGGACTGAATCTCTGAAATTGTAAGTCAACTCCAATTAGATGTTGTCCTTTATAAGAGTGGCTTTGGTCATTGCGCCTCTTCACAGCAACAGGAACCCGTACTAAGACAACAAGTTATGTATGACTAATGAAACCATTATAGCAATAGCAGACATTAAATGCTAAATAAAGATCAGGTCAAGAAGATCCAATGGCTTATATCATGTAGGAAGTGTTACTAACTAGTATGTGTGTGTGTGTGTGTGTGTGTGTGTGTGTGTGTGTGTGTGTGAAAGACCCACAACGTGAGGACTCCCCCACATTCTGACTCAGGAGAGGCAACACCCCAAATCACTCACAAGAAACAGTCTTGCTGCAAACTGCAAGAGGACTTTTAATTCAAGAGCTCTCTTGGGCCCATGGTCATACACCAAGCAGGGGTAGAGGACCATGGTGCCCCGAGTAGCTGGGAAAGGAGATATTTAAAGGAAGAAACCCGATGACACCATTGCATACACTAGCAAGCATTTGCTGAAAGGACCCTGATATAGCTGTCTCTTGTGAGACTAGGCCAGGGCCTAGCAAACACATAAGTGGATGCTCACAGTCAGCTATTGGATGGATCACAGGGCCCCCAATGAAGGAGCTAGAGAAAGTATCCAAGGAGCTAAAGAGATCTGCAACCCTGTAGGTGCAACAATATTATGAACTAACCAGTACCCTGGAGCTCTTGACTCTAGCTGCATATGTATCAAAAGATGACCTAATCGGCCATCACTGGAAAGAGAGGCCCATTGGAAATGCAAACTTTATATGCCCCAGTACAGGGGAATGCCAGGGCCAAAAAGTGGGAATTGGTGGTTAGGGGAGGGTATGGGGGACTTTTGGGATAGCATTGGAAATGTAATTGAGGAAAATACATAATAAAAAAATATTAAAAAAAAAAAAAGGAAGAACCCACAACTCAAGGAAGTGGGGAGGGCGTTGTTGGAAAATACCAAAGATACCAGTTAAGGGTCACAAGGAAGTGCAAAGTCACAAGAGTCACAAGGAATACCTGGTAATTGTTCAGGTTATCTCTCAAGACAGTTTCTAAGAGCCCCTAACAATAGCACATTTGCATAGTGGTTCCATGGTCAGGGTGCTCAGGGTGACTGACTTTCTTTGAATGAACACTCTTTGAAATCAGGAAGCAGGTGGGTGGAGGAATGTCACTATCTGTTTTATGATTAGCATACCTTGGAGCATTGAGTCACAGAGGTCACATTCCCAAGCCTGGGCCTAAAGGCCTAGAATTTAGCTTTTATATTTTTTCATGTGTGTGTGTGTGTCTGTGTGCATGTGTATGTGTGTGTGTATGTGCCTGTCTGTCTGCAAGGCATTGTGTAGGCATACTGGAAAGCCACCTACACAGTGATACACTTCCTCCAACAAGACTATATCTCTTAATAGTAGCACTTCCTATAGGCCAAGCATATTCAAACCTCCACACTCCTGTAGTGCGATTAGCTTGAAATGTCTTTGTGACATATAAATCTCATATACATGTATGTAAGATTTATATGTGTGAAAAGTATGTGTGAGGGCTTAGAGATTATATAGATGGGGCATATAAGTGTAGTTTTATGTGTGTGGTATACATATAATAATTTTATATAGGTATATTATAGAATAGGGTATGAGTTTGTGGTATATATGTATATTTGTGGTATGTGACTATGTAGTGCTGAAAGATTAGAACTACTAACAAGTAGAAGTGGGGAGTGAAAAAGTAAAATGTAAAAACAAAATTCTAGGCCTTTGGGCCCAGGCTTGGGAGTGTGGCCTTTGTGGCTCAGTGCTCCAAGGTATGCTAATCATAAAACAGATATTGACATTCCTCTACCCACCCACTTCCTGGGTTCAAAGAGTCTTCATTCAAAGAAAGTCACCCTGACCCACCCTGACCATTGCTGGAACCCACTATGCAAAGGTGCTATTGTTAGGGGCTCTTAGAAACTGTCTTGAGAAATAACCCTCACAATATCCAGGTATTCCTCGTGACTCATGTGACTTTGCACTTCCTTGTGACTCTTAACTGGTATTTTTGGTATTTTCCAACAACGCCCTTCCCACCTCCTTGAGTTGTGTTTTCTTCCTTTAAATACCCCCTTATCCAGATACTCAGGGTGCCATGGTCCTCTACCCCTGCATGGTGTATGACCGTGGGCCTGAGAGCGCTCTTGAATAAAAATCCTCTTGCAGTTTGCAGCAAGACCGTTTCTTGTGGGTGATTTTGGGTTGTCACCTCTCCTGAGTCAGAACGTGGGGAGTCCTCACATTGTGGGTCTTTCAGTGTATGTGGTTTTGTGCTCTGTAAGGGGATGTATATATGTTTTTTTCTTTGTGTGTTTGCTGTGTGTACTGTTTCTGTATGTTGTTGTATGTAATGTTGTATATGTAATGGCATGTTCATATGTGTGTGTCTTTGTTTAGTCTGTATTTCTGGTACATATAATCAGCATATGCATATATGTGCCCCTGTGTGAACATGAAGAACACAGAGATAGACTTCATGTGCCTTCTGTTGTAACTCTCAGCTTTGGAAATGAACCAAAAATGGATCCAGAACCTCAAATAGACCAGAAGCTGCCTGTCATTAGACCACAATATTGGGGTCCTAGACACTTGCAGCTATGCCTTTCTTTCTGTGTTGGTGTTGAATATTTAAAATCACGTTTCAGTGCTTGTACAGCAAGCATCTTAACCCACTGAGACAGTTTCTTAGCATCAGTGATACTAATTTCACATTGAAATTTTTATCAAAATAAGATTTCACTTATAAATACCAAGCTATTTGAGGAGCATAAATATGTTTGTAGACCATAGGCCCTAGCGGGGCTTATATTACCATCATTCTTCTGAACAGTCATAAGTGAAGATGCATTCTAAATACTTATTTTCATATGCATAAATCAATTCTGTGCAGAGCCTACATAAGAGATGATTCTTACTGCAGCATTGAATGGCTAATTTAGAAACTATTGAATGACTGAAAATGCCCAGAATAAGTGATGGTGGAGTATGACCAGTAAACTGGACATCTATGTCTTCTTAAAATGTTCAGTGAACACCAATGAAGAAGAAGTGGAGAAAATGTAAGAGCCGAGTTAGAGATATATGTAAGAATAACAGAAACATGTCTCCTGGACATGACAGGGCTAATGTTCTAATTAAATCATTACAGGTGTGAATATCTGTACAAGACATGAACATGATTTGACTCACCATGGATCCACCTTACCAGAGGGACTGCTGACAACAGGTTGATAATGGAGAGATTGTCATTTTATTTCTTTATGTAGCCACAGATCAGTTGTTCTTGATACATAGATAACCTGAGCAGGCAATTAATTCTTACTAAACTCAGTGGACACACACAGAAAGAAGACTTGGTAGTAGGAGAGGGTCTTGTTGGGAAGCCTTACAGATCAAGAGGGAAGAGAGAATAATGGTGGATAAAAATTATTATGTAAACATATCAAACAGAAATATAATTAATAGTTATTGAAAGAGTATTTATGAGGGAGAAGGTAGAAGAAAAGGTGTATGTACTGTCTAGGAAATAAGGAAATGAAAATTTATTAGATCACCTGGAATGCCATACCATACGGAACAAAGAAAGCTAATTTTCACAAAACACTGTTCATTGTAACTGCCTATGTAGAGATAAGCACCATGAGTTTACATAATCATGAGTTTAAAGAAAGAAAATAGTCAACAAGGAGCCATTTAATATTCAAGGAAGAGACACAAGATGTGATGATTAGAAAGATAAATGTCACCATAGCCAATAGCATAGATGAAAGTGATGGTACACACTTCATGACTCTTTGGTGACTGTGCATATGTCTTTAAGTTATTTTATATACAGTAAGATTCCATAAGACAAAAGTGTTAACAGCCTACACGATAGCTTGGTAGCACAGTTGAGTACCTTTTGCCGCATACTCTTATTTACTAAATGACCAGAATGTTTCTTAGTAGATCTTTCTTTTTCCCTCACTATTTTATGCCTCTCATGCTGTTTTTCTTTTTTTTTTTTTTCATTTATTGTTGCTCTATCACCAATGCTACTCTTAGCTGTCTACAGAACACATGTGACCTAAAAATTTGTTTTTCTCATTTGTCTTTAACATTCAAATTTATCATGATATAACTATTAACTAAAGCATGGGATTACATTATCGATGCAGACATACACAAACTAATAACTTACTATGAAATTCTATTAGTAACATCAAGGACAAAGACAATTTAGGGTCTCAGATAGGAATCCAGGAAGGTGCCTCACACCTCTAACCCAGCATTTGGGAGGAGGAGGGGGAGGATTCCTTGAGATAGAGGGCAGCCTTGTAGGCACAACAAATTCTAGGCCAGCTGCCGCTACAGAGACAGATGGTGTCCCCACAAAATACAACCAACCTACCAAAAACCATACCAAACCAAACCAATCCCAAGAGAAAATAATCAAAAAAGCTACTTTCCATCCATCCTGCCTACCCCTATAATGCTTCTATGCAAATAGGAATGCCTAAATTAAAATTTAAAGTTACCTCCCACAAGAATTATCTTTTATCTTCTGCACTTGAGATTCTCTCTTCCATCTCTTATATTCTGTTGCTGATACTCACATCCATGGTTCCAGATTTCTTTCCTAGGGTTTTTATCTCCAGCGTTGTCTCACTTTGGGTTTTCTTTATTGTTTCTACAGAGACAAATTTTGGAGCTGAGACAAAAGGATGGACCATCTAGAGACTGCCACACCTGGGGATCCATCCCATAATCAGCCTCCAAAACAGATACCATTGCATATGCCAGCAAGATTTTGCTGAATGGACCCTGTTATAGCTGTCTCTTGTGAGGCTATGCCGGTGCCTAGCAAACACAGAAGTGGATGCTCACAGTCAGCTATTGGATGGAACACAGGACCCCCAGTGAAGGAGCTAGAGAAAGTACCCAAGGAGCTAAAGGGGTCTACAACCCTATAGGTAGAATAACAATATGAACTAACCAGTACCCTGGGAGCTCGTGTCTCTAGCTGCATATGTATCAGAAGATGGCCTAGTTGGCCATCATTGGGAAGAGAGGTCCCTTGGTTTTGCAAACTTTATATGCCTCAGGATAGGGGAACGCCAGGGCCAAGAAGTGGGAGTTGGTGGGTAGGAGAGTGGGCAGGGGGAGTGTATGGGGGACTTTTGGGATAGCATTTGAAATATAAATGAAAAAAATACATAATAATAAAAAAGAATGATCTTTTCATTCTCACATGCATTCATTAAATTCTCTAAATATACCATTCCTGTGCTCTATTAGTTGTTTTTCCCATCGATGTGATAAAATTCCTTAGTTAACAACATGAGGAAGTGTTTATTTTGGCTCCTACTTTGAAGGCATACAGTAATTGGGGTAAATAAGTAATGGCCAGTTATACTAGGTCTACACTTAGAATGCAGAGAGCAATGAGTGCTTGTGTTTACCTAGGTTTCTCCATCTTGTGTAATTTGGAAATAGCCCATTGAAAAGTGCCATTCACATTCAGAGTATGTCTACCTACCTTAGGCATTCTAATCGAATACTTACTTACAGGCATGCTCAAAGGTTTGTATCATGTATGATTCTAGATCTGTTTAGTTGCTAATCAACATTTACCATCATGGATGACTTCTACCTTCTCACACCAAATAACATATGGAAATGAGGCAATCATTGCATGTTGCTACAAAGTTAAATTCTTTCATCTTTATGTTAATCAAAATCTTTTTTCACTGTTTAGGGTGTAGTTGTTGTTGATGATGTTAATGTTCTATGAGAAAAATAGTGAGGGAACTAGAGATCCCAGCCCTTGAATGATAGCTGACAAATCCTTTTCTCCATTGTGTCTGATCCCTCTTTAATACCCAGCTAACAGTGTAGATTTTTTTGGGGGGGGGCTTTTTTTTTGGTGCAACACTCCAACTTAACTCCTATGAAATCTCATACCAGTTAGAAAGAGTGTTTTAATCATACCAGCTGCTGAAGGCAAAGCTGTCACTACAGTCCTAACTGCACCAGGCTACACAAGCACAGGTGAAATCTCAGCCCTGCAAGCTTGGGTGACCTCCAGATAGCCTTACCCAAGTTATTCTGAATGTGCTAAAAACAGTCTTGAACAAAGATGGAGAGGAAGACTGCTTTGGCAGTAGTTCAGGAAATACCTTGTGATTGACAGAAAGGGGGCCTTACTTATGCCAGGTTTGTGACTGATCACACTATGAAGTTTGGCAGGTTTAAAGGACAAGCTGTAACCAACATAATTACAATTCAATCACAAGTGGGCCACACAACATTTCTACCTGCATGTGTATTAGTTAGAAACTGGAGTCTCTTTCTTTCTTTCTTTCTTTCTTTCTTTCTTTCTTTCTTTCTTTCTTTCTTTCTTTCTTTCTTTCTTTCTTTTGGCTTACTTTCTTCCCTTAGATACTGCTGTAATATTAGGACCTAGTGAAGCTTTTTCTTTACTGATCTTTCATCCACTTATCTTTCTCACCAGTGGAGTAGGCTGAGACTGATCCACAGAAAACAGACAACAGCAGGCTCAGACGGCTTGAGTTCTACAGTCACTAAAGTTTAAATATTCCAGTACATGACGCTCTGGGTTGTAACACTAGGAAGCAGATGGAAAGTTGCAGAGATCAGAGAAGTAATAGAAGGCTGAATCTGTAAGCTACTAAGGACAGCTAGTAACAAGAGTGAGAGAAGGCAGGGAAGCAGAGATGAAAGACTGAAAGTCAGTGACAGAGCCAAAACAACATGGATGGCAGCCCTGGTCCCAGGTTCAAGAGCGGTCAGGATCCCCTTAACTTTTCCACATGCCCAACCAGAGATCCCTTTTGTGTGGTGAGATCAAAAATTCCATTCTTGCCTTAGTAGAACCATCTCAAAGAATGCCTCAAGCTGCTGCAGAGGGCAGTAGAAGCTGTGACTAAAGTCTGTACCCCACTGCTGCTGACAAGAGGATCTGTCACTCCACTAATACATGTGATAAACATCTGACCACTTTGAAAAAGGAATCCACTGATCAGATTCCATGATTCTCTTTGCTCAACACTTGAAAGCTCTAGGGTTCTTAGACAGGATAAGCCTGTAACCTCTTCACTCAGAGTTGGGTGGCAAATTTCCTGGGGAATGGAAGGAAAACAGGTTGCTTATTTCTATCTTCTAACTTGATTGAAATTTGACAAATGGTAGACTCCTAAGATAAACAGAGCTTTAAATCTTGGATATCTTCATTCCATGTTAAGTCCATATAATGTCTTACTATAGGAAATCCACCCTGTGAGTATAGTTTGAAACAAGAACTAGGTTTTGGAATTTGTTTTTCAGGCTTTTAAAATGTCACATGTATCATTTAAGGGTTTTTTTTTCTTTTTAGTCATGTGTATGTGAGGTGTGTGTGTGTGTATGGGTAAGTGTGTGTGTGTCTGTGTGTGTGTGTGTGCCTGTGGACTGTGTGTATGTGGTGTGTGTGTGTGTCTGTCTGTATGTGTGTGCATATGTGGTGTGTCTGTGTATGTATTGCGTGTGTATATGTGTGTGTATGTGTTTGTGTGTATGTGTGTATATGTATGTGTGCATGTGTGTGTGGTGTGTCTGTGTGCCTGTGTGTGTGTGTATGTGGTGTGTGTGTGTGTGTGTCTGAGTGTGTATGTGGTGTGTGTTTGTGTGTGTGTGTATGTGGTGTGTGTGTATGTCTGTGTCTGTGTATGTGGTGTGTGTGTATGTGTGTGTATATGTGGTGTGTGTGTCTGAGTGTGTATGTGGTATGTGTCTGTGTGTGTGTGTATGTATGTGGTGTGTGTGTGTCTGTGTATGTGGTGTGTGTGTGTGTGTGTGTGTGTGTGTGTGTGTTTTACAATGTGTGGTTATAGCTGTGTGAGCAGGTACATGAGCACATGAATGAATGAGCTCACAGAAGACAGAAGGTGACTTCAGTATCTTCTCTATGGCCTTCTCAACTTTCTTCTTTGAGGTAGAGTTTCTCATCTGAACTAGAAGTGTGTCAGTAAAATAATCTATACAGCCAGATTACCCTACAGACTCAAGATTCTGAGTCCTTAATAGCTATAGTTTTTAATATTTAATACTTTGTAAAGTGCTTAGGTTTTTAGGGCAATGCTGAACAAACGTAAAACAAGTTTTGGCTCCACCTCAAACCATGTGGACTTTCTTTGTTTCTCTTAGTTGCTGTTTCTGGCCCTTTTCTCTTCCTCTTTTGCTCTGCCCTGCCATGGACACTCATACATAATACACAGAGGTCCTGGATACACTGACGTCCAACATAAGGAAATTTATTTCTTTATTAACACAATTATGACTCCACTTCCAAAGTAGAACATCTCATTAAATGGGAAACTTTCTTTACCATAAATAAATTTGCAGGCAACTCACCTCATTCATTTTCATCCCACATGCTACTTCATGGCATTTACAATGGTTCTAAACATGCCATTAATGTAAGTACTTATGAAATTGATGTAAACTTGAGTATTTTAAAAGCTGAATAATAATAACTTGCTAAATGAATAATGGTTTTCTAAATATTAATTTACCCCATGAACTCCGGACTAACACTGACTGTCAGTAATTAAAAGCTTCAGAGTGAAAACCCGAACTCTGCCCTCACATAGTGCCAGGAGCTTTTAAAACAGGAGGAAGAAGTAAATTACATACTGCTTTAAGCAGCTCTTCTGTTTATAGAAGGTACCAGCCACCCACTTCAAGAAAAAGAGTGTAGGTCACAAGCTCAGGGTCTTCCATTCTTCTCCCATTGTCTGCACTAATTCCCCGAAAAACCGTATGCCATCCTTTTTTAATGCCAGTCTTCAGAATTTGATGTTTGCATTTCTTAGATACCAAAAGCATGCATTTCCCTCAATTTCAGTTCAGATGGTTGTTGCCTTCCAAAATGATCTCACTTCACACAAAAGCGAGTCATAAGAAGAAGGATAACACAACTGGAAATGGAAGCTTTAAAGGTGATGAGGGTGAGTGAAGAGGAAGGTGGAGAAAGGGGATGGAGGCATGGCATGAAGGCTATTGCTGGTCCTCCATCATAAAGGCCAAATTCATTCTAATATGTGTTTCCAAATTTGACACATTGTATTAGCTCTTACAATTCACACATTACTCATCTTGGATGAGGTATTTCTCCCCTGCTCAGTACTTTTCCAAATCCTAACAGTTAGGATACTATATTTAAATACATATTTATGGCATCAGTCTGCATGGGTATATGTATTTTCCTACCCTTTTTTAAAGCATGATAAATTAGTGGAGCTCAATGGTTAAAAGTACTTCTGAGTTTTGAGATGACTTGGGTTCAGTTCCAAGCATCCATTTGCCAAGCAGAAGCATGCATACCCAACCTCTTTGATCCCACAGAGGTGACTTGAGACACCTTTGTACCGTAGCTTTTAAAGCTCAGGAGTTTGATTTGAAGGCTAAAGCATGGCTGAACTGAGTCTGTTGCCACCAGCGTTTTGGTCATAGTACATTTCTAATGTTTCTAGAGGCCAGGGAAACAGCAGATGATTTATCCAGGACTCCAAAGTATTTCTGGGCATCTTTGTTCACAGTTGAGAAATACATAATGGATCCATAGCTACAAAGAAATATTTGAATTCAATTTCTTTCTTCTAAAATAACTGGTGCCAACAAACCACAGAAGGATTCATCCATAGTAGTTTCAGTGGGAATACTACGTAGTTAATCTTTGTTTCTATCCTAACCCTTTAATTAGATTTGACAAACTGAAGTTATCTTGACATCCCATGCCCCCTTTTATGCTAAAACTTTCTCATCATTCAAATATTGGTGTACAATATTTCACCCTTTATTTAAACAACTAATCCTTCCCTTCATTGACTGTGTTCTGAGGCAGCTACGGAGAAGAGAAAAGCCGTAAGAAGTACAATAATGACCAGTGTAAAGGGATGCTTTAGAGTTTTCATTCTAACTGACTTTATTGTAACCATTGATTACAGATTACCCTTTCCCTTTCTAAAATCACAACAGATGCAAATTGCTTCTCCGTTGTCTATTGTTTTTAATCCCTACCATCTCCTACCTTACTGTGTAAATGTTGTAATTTAAAATATCCCCTCCTATTTTGTTAGCTTACACTAACTGTATCCCACATGCTTGAAATTAGCACTGTATTAGAAAATCTGAACAGAAGAACTGCTCTCATTTAGGCACAAAAATTATGGCACCAGGTATATGTTCTCTATAAGTATCTATATATCTCATTTAAAATGTCTTTCTTCTCTTTCCTTCCTTTTCCTTTTTTGTTCCCTATAATGTCCTATTACTAATATATATATATATATATATATATGCATTTATAGCTTGTAACAACAGAAATTGAACCACATTTCTAACAGCAGTCAATCTCTTGTTTCATCTCCACTCTTAGAAATACAGGGTTCTGTGTGTGGTCTCCTATTACTGCTGCAGAGCTGTTCTTTCTTTTCCTGGATGCCTTCATGGTTATAACAGGGTAGAACACATAAATGCCTCTTTGTTTCTATTAAGACACATTTATTTTGTGAGACAAAGTACGAGCCTTCTTTGTTTCTTTCCTAAGGAAAGGACTTCTTTATATCTGTGCTTTTGCATTTGTGTCTTGGTGGCTCATGCAGTATATCCTTGTTTTTAGCACTGTATTGGGTTCCAAATACTAGATGCAGACCCCATCTCTTCCCCTCCAGATCCTCTACTAGTCTCACACCATTTTCGCTAACAGTTTCAAGATCCTTTTCTGAGACCTACTGGGTCCATTTAGTTCTATTTATATGTGTATGAGTGTATGTGTACTGCTGCAGCATTGGTAGTTTCTCAGAGACAATATCTCTGATGAAAATTGATTCTTCTTCCTCTAGCAGCAGTAGGTGACCAATAGGCCCTTAAATAAGGGTTGGACTTTATGAGCCCTCCCTCCATCCATGCTGGGATTGTTGTTGGCTTTACCATTTTTAAGACATGCAGTGCAGGTATTGTGAATTCAAGTCTCAAACTGTCCTGCCATAACTAGGTAGGCCTAAATTTTTTTCTAACCTACTTTAACAAATGTTAAACCTCCCCTCTAGTCCACCACCCTCCAGAAATAGTGGAGGAGGAAAGATATTAGGATACAGGGAAGTAGACCTGTTTAAAAATAGTTCTTTGAGGAAGAGTCCAGTCAGGATATCAACATTCCAGTCCTCTAGCAAAAAACCAACAAGAATCAGCAGTGGCAGCCCAGTTCATTCAGCAATCACCACTCACTAATTAGCAGCCTCAGTTTAATCTAGAAGAAACCACAAGGCTTACCAACTTGGCCCAGTATACACAAGCAACAAGAAGCTGTAGCAACCTTAGGAAAAATTCTTCGGTGAATTTCTTTCTATCAAGTGAAGCTTAAGGACACAATGTAAGGTGATCAAGTACATACATGCCGTCAGCAAAAAATAGTGAGGCAGAGCAAAGCAAATCAATGCTCTAGGTCCCAATGTCTGTGGGGGTCATATACATTCATTCATCATGTGTCCTTCACATGTCTGCCATAGCAACACATCCTTTTAACTGTTAGCCCCAGCAAAATATCCTTAGATATAATGGAAAACAGCAGTTTCCACTTCATAACTGGCAAATACTGTTTTTCTATAAATGTTCTCCACCTTTGTACAGTCTTCCCTCTCCACTTCCAGGAGAGGGAGTTCCATTTAGAGCTGAGTTGTCCACAATCTATCATTTATTTGTGAAAAGCACTTTATGAGTTTCTGTATTAATCACAACCTACAGCAAAAGAAGTAGGTTAAGAGAGGCTCTAAACTAAGGATATAGAGATAAGATTTAAGGGGTGCGAAATTTAATATTGTAGCTGCTTAGCAAAATGATAGCATCAGGTTCTACTCTAGGGTCTCTGGCAAAGTGAAACTCTGAGCTGATACCCAAATTTCAAGTCAATTCTGATCTGCAAACTGCTGCCTCAAATGTCAGAATCATATGTCACTAATAATAATAATAATGATAATGGAATAGACAGAATATTGAAATCTTTTACTTTCATTAGTGTGCACACCTACCACTGCCATTCACTTTTATATATTACCACCAAAACACACATGCGCACTCGGGTGCACACACACACACACACACACACACACACACACACACACACCATTGAAAGAGAGGTATGAATATACTTTATTTTGAATGTATAGAAGATTATATATGTAATAAAATTATGGATTTTTTGAAAGGGTCATACAAATGACATCACTGAAATCATATAAGGAAAAATTCTCCTTTTCTTATACAGAATAAACCTGATCACATGATTTTTTTTATCCTGAAGACAGACCCACATGTTAATGCAACTTCAATTCCATGCTGTTTTCCTTTTAAGTGTCTTCATAATTGTTTCCTTTGATAGTAAATCACTTTGGACCAGCAAACTCAAGGAAATTGTAGTGTTTTTAAGTGCTAGTATAAAGTATTACCCTAAATATAACACCTTTCTATTGTCATTTCTTTCTTGTCTACATCACTGTATTGTGCCCCAAAGTGACCTTTTGAGATCAAATGTGTTTATGGATTTACTTTTATTTTAAAGTAAAGGTTGTTTTATGTCATCCATAGAATTGCTCTCTTCAATGCTAGTAGGTTTTCTTCCTAGCCAGTTTTATATTTAACTAAATATGAAAATAATAAATAAAATATATTGATTTCCATATTAAGTTAGTTATTTGTTGCCTCACTGATGTCACTGAGTCAGTCTCTTAATTCACAATATACTGTCATAACCTGTACATGCAAGATTTCTCCTATGGGTCAGTTCATTTATAATATAAACAATGCTACCTTTGCTTTCTAGTCAGTTTTTTATGGTCAACTTAGTGTAAGCTACAGTCATTGGTAAGAGGACTCCTAATTTGGAAAATGGTCTGTGAGCATGTCTAGTGGGGCATTTTCATGATTAAGGATTGCTGTGTGGTGCCATCCCTGAGCACCTGGGTTACATTAAAAATCAGACAGAGAAAGCCATGCAGAGCAAGACAGTAGATAGCACTTCTCCATATCTCCTCAGTTCTTGATTCTACCTTGAGCTCCTGCCTTGTTTTCCCTGGATGACAGTGTTGTGCGGATACATAATCCAAAGACAAACCCTGTCCTTACAAGGCTGTATTTGTCGTGGTCATTACTGCAGAAATAGAAAGTAAACTAGAACAGCATTCGTGAGCTTCCTAATGGCAGGCATCAGGTTTGTTATGTTTGTCCATCCTCCCTTTTAATTTTCACATCCTTCACACAATATTACTTAGTCTATGATCTCAAAGTGTGGCCTAGTCCTTGTCTGAGAGCAATAAAGCACTGTCTGCAGCCAATTCCTTGGGCAATCTAAGAACACACCACCCCATCCTTTATCTACTGGCTTCCATAAGATGAAACACAGGCTGCTCTCACCACCCTAAGTCCACAGCCAATGCCATGCGAGACTCTTTTTAATGATATGGAAAAATGTATGTGGGGCATTTGAAATGTGATTTAGCATGTTTAGTTTTAAAATGCACATCAAAATATAGCACCCCAAGTCCTCCCACATGTAAAAATGAAGTATCCCCAACTCTCAGGCCAAGTCAATAGGAAGCACTTACTGTCAGACCCTGACCTACCCCCAAACTGTATATAAGGATCCTATCCAGAAGGAATAAAGGGTGAGAATTACTCTGTCTTCTGAGACCTTGGATGGCATTAGCTGAAATATCCCACTAAGGGGAGGGAAAACCTGTAGAGAACATATCTAAGGGTTAGGCATGGCACCCCGGTTGAGGGATGGAGCCATCCACCCATCTTCAAACTTTTAATTGCTCCTGTCTAAAGGAAAGACAAGGACAAAGAGTAGAGCAGAGACTGAAGGAAAGGCCATCCAGAGACTGCCCACCAGGGATCCATCCCACATGTAGACACCAAACCCAGACACTATTGCAGATGCCAAGAAGTGCTTGCTGACAGGAACCTGATACAGCTGTCTCCTGAGAGGCTTTGCCAAATCTTTACCAATACAGATGCAGATGCTCAGATGTTGCAGCCAACCAACCATCTGGATGAGCACAGGGACCCAATGGTGGAGTTTGGGAAAGGAGTAAAGGAGCTGAAGGGGGGGCCTTATATGGCATCGGAGAGGCCCTTGGTCCTGTGAAGGCTCAATGCCCCAGTGTAGAGGAGCTCTAGGGTAGTGAGGTGGGAGTGGGTAGGTAGGTGGGGGAGCACTCTCATAGAAGCAGTGGGAGGGGGATGGGATGGGGGTTTGCAGAAGGGAAACAGGGAAAGGGGTAACATTTGAAATGTAAATAAATAAAATACTCATTTATAAATAATAAAATAATATGCCATCAAAATGGGAAAAAAAAAAGAGCTGTAACGCCACTGACAGGGAAGAGACCTGCTCTCCTGAAATACCATCTGAAGCTCACCTGCACCTCTCAAGGGCTAGTCAGCCTCAGGCAGGCTCAGCCAGCCTGGCTCGGCACAGAACACACCTGTGTAGCATCTTAGAACAACAGAAGCAACTGTAGCAGTTAAAGCAAAGATGGAGGCAGCCGCCACAGTGGAGGCAGCAGAGGCAATGCCCCCTTCATGCTCGTATTTTCCCCACTTTTCTGAACCCTCGCATCTGGCCTGGCAGGAGATCTCTGTGGAAAGCCACTGGTACACAGGCCCATGTCTGGCTACTCTGCTAAAAATGTTTATCAGATGTAGATGTTTTCCAGTGGAATTGTTATGGTCATATATGTTTGCTGTCATGTCATGTGCAAATAAAGATAGTTTGACTTTTAAAAAACAAAGTAAATGTATGATTTTACTGTATTTTATAAACTAAGAGGGAATCTATAAAGTACGTTTGTAATGTAATCTGAATCAGTTGATACTTGTTTCCAAATACGTTGAATATATAGAATGAGACAGCTCTCATTGGCTTTTTATTCTGTTACTAGCTCTAAAGCATCTAAGTGACACATAGGCTTGATTAGGTTTGGGTCCTTGATAAGAATGATAGGAAAAATTCAAGGGAAAAGACTCCTAAGATGATGCAGCAGATAGAGGACCTTGTATGGGACACCTGATTGGATCCTAGGATCCTACAAAGTGACAGGGAAGAACTGGCTCCAAAGAGTCTCTACTGTGACCTCCATGTATATGCCATGGCACATGTGCATTTACACACACACACACTCACACGCACATTCACATGCATTTGAGCACTCACACAAACACACTAAATAAATAGTAAATAAATAAATAAGAAGTAAGTAAATAAAATCAGAATTCAAGGCTGGAAATATGGTACAGCAGTTCAGAGCTCTTTGTGTTCTCACACAGGACTTGGATTTGGGTCCCAGGTCTTACATGGTGTACTACCATCACCCTTAATTCCAATTTAAGGGGATCTAACACCCTTTTCTGACGTTCATAAGACATAGAGTATGCTAATGGTACATGCTGTACAAACATTCATCACATAAAATAAATATAAATATAATGATTATAATAAAAAACCTTAAAGATATTTCAAATGATTCTTTTATTCTTCTGACTGCAGTTTTTTTAAATATTTTGTTTCATTTTGAGAAAAGAACAACAAGTTTAAAATCCCCCAACTTAAATTAAAATAAAGTAGAGAATTGTGTATGACACATTAATAAAAAATGTCAAATAAAAATTTAAAGCACAGTGAATGCTACATTTTATGTGAGATATTAGCTTGGGGATACAATATAAATTAAAAAGTGACACTAATGTAATTAAATACAACACAGTAGAAGGAGCTTCGAGCTACCCCAAAGCTCAGCAGAAACTGCGTGAGCATTCATAGCTTTGGACCCTGCTTCCTTACATCCTTGAATTACTTGCTTTCAGAAGTAAATATGCTGCTCTTGGACACTGTCTCTCTAGTTTAGGGTAATGTATAATTCAATATGTTGAAAGGGAGTGATGTCTCAACCTCCCACTGTTGAGTTAACTTATGGTCATAATAATGTGTCTTAAATACATTTAAATATAAAGCAAACTCCTAATGTTATAGCTTTTATGCATCCATAAACAAAAACAAATGTATGCATTAAATAAAAGAAAACTATAAAACCAGTAAAACTTCAAATTAGCAGCATTTGTTTAAAGTGTCAGCTGCAGGGGGTGGGGGGAGATACTGAACCAATTGCTAACATGCTTTAGGGCTGTTTTGCCTTCTACTATGCTGCAAAATCCTGAGTCAACATTTCTTTTTTTCCCTGGGTCTCCAGAAGACTCAATTTTCCAGGCCATATCTCTGTACAAAGAATTGTGAAAACATGAGTTGTAGAGCAATCTATGAGCCAACCGACTCTCCCTTGGCACAGTGTCATCTTTCACTTACTAAGATGAGTACTTTTGTTGTCTCATTACCCTGGAACAATTAAGGTCATACTTTTAGTGCCAACATAATTGTAAACTCAAAAGTGCTGAGTCATTCAGAAGTTACAAGATAAATCTCGGGCACTCACAGAAGGCTTGGATTTACATGATATCATTGGGGCACAAGTTCATAGGGACACACATATCCATTTAAACCATGTAAAAATTTTGGATAGGACAAAAATTAAACTAACACACAAACATTTAATATGTACAAAATGTTATAAAACTGTAAATGAACATTGCATTGGGAATGTCTGTTTATTTTAATGCAGGAATTTATGGACATTGAGCTATGTGCATGGATTTATGCGCATTGCATTGTTGCATTGCATTCCCATGCAGAAGCTATGGGAATTGTGCTATATGCAGACAGCTATGGACACTGTGCTATATACAGGCCATCTCAGAAAACTCCATTGATCACCCATTCTTTGTCACCACGATCCTACAGGAATAGGTATATAGAAGTGTCTTAGGTGCTTCTCTGTTGATAGTGGGTTTCTTTATTTAGTGGGAGGAGGTATGCTTGTGCACAAGTCCACACATACATGTACAGGCAAAGGCACATATGTAGTGCTTAGAAGAAAAACTCAGTACACCCTTTCCACCATGTGGAATCTGGATTAAGCAGTTTTACCTTCTAAGCCTTCTTGCCAGACCTGGTACTTCTTGTTGGCTCACTGTGATCAAGTATCTGCCAAGAAGCACTTGAAGAAAGGAAGTGTGCCTTTTTACTTAGTTTCAGAGGCCACAGTCTGTCCCTGTGTGGGGAAGGCATGACAACAAACATCTCCACAGTGTCAAGAGTGTACTATTCTCAGGCCTCACCTTCTCAAGGCTCGGTGGAAGGGGAAGCAAGAACCGATAGGAAGGGAACTATATTAGAAAACTTTAAGCTCACACAAAAGGCCTATTTCCTCTGCATCGTAAAGGTTTCAGAACCTTGTAAAACACCACCACCACTTGGTACAAAATGTTTGAGCACTTGAGTTCCGGTGGTACATTTCACACTTAAACCACAGTTGGGCAAATGGTTTACGGTGTGAAATCTGAGGAAGACTAATACCTAAAGCAGGACCATTACACAGAACACTCAGCAATAAGGACTATGATGAATGTAAGAATACGCTGACTATAGAAATTAGAGCAAAATTCTTGCTAAATAATGCATGGTGGTTATATTTGCTGAGCCATTCGATGTGGATTTCTGTCAAAGGGATTTAAACTGACTCTAAGCTTATAATTGAAACAGCAAAGGGAGAATTAAAAATCATCTCACCTTCCAAGATTCTGCTCATATGTTGTCCTCAGGAGTATTTTTAAACTGTCAAACTGCTATGGTAGAGTCCTTTTAGATGCAATGACAGAAAGTATACTTACTAATAATAAAACATGAATTGATATCAGGAGATCCTGTTAATCATAACATCAAAGATACAAGACCATTTTGTTTGTTTCTTTGTTATTTTATCCATCAGGCATGAACAAAGTTCAAGAGGCCTATGACTTCATAGAATGAATCCTATAGAGGACATTTGTCATTCAAATAAACACACAAATTCTTAGAGAATTCCAAATGCTATGGTTGAATTGTAAGCTCTCTCCTCCATATTAAAGGCTATTATAATAAGCTGTTTCTGTTTACTGTACAAGCCCCACAAAGACATGTGCATGAAATGAGGAAGAAAACTTTGCTTTTTAAGTTGCCCCAGCTTCTACTGTACTTAAAACATTATCAATAAATAATTTTCCTTCATAAGATTTTACTGAATAAACTAAAATAATAAACAAACATGTTCTCTTCTAGACTTGGGGAAGGATGTTGGAAACATCAGTTCTAAAATCTCTGAGAATAATGATAAAAATCTATATAGAACTGTTTGGAAACTAGAAATGGGAAATAATATTCAAACTGTTTTAAAAAGTAAATACAAGTTGAAATGTTTTTAAAACATAAGGGAAGATGCTGACAAATGTGAAGAAATGTTTAAAAAATAAAATGGAATTCATAGAATTTTGGATCAAAAAAGTGAAATGTATCTCACAGCTCAGAGAAACATGTGAATTCCATTCTAGACTTCAAGGGAAATATCTGACAGTTGAGTGCAAAAGGCCACCATGTTGAGTCCACATGGCTGAGATGGGTGCTTCAAAGCATGGGTAAGAGAGTACATATCCACAGGTGAAGAATATTGAGAGATTAATTAAATGCCTAGGGAAGAAAGCCGTTTTTTTCTCTTTTGCTGAGAAATTAGGTTACAGATAGGTAGTGGGAAGACATTGAGCAAGAATAACATCTTGTGAGCAAAAATGCAATTTGCAAATTATTCAGACTGTTTGTTGTAGTTGTTGTTTTGTTGGAGTTTTGAAGAAAAGGATATGTGCTATTGTGAGTTCCTGATACAATTTTAGTCCCATTACTGTGATATAAAATTGCCTTCCTACCTCCTTTCCTCACATTAGTTACTTTCCCTCAGTTTTTCTTTTTCTTACTCCCAGTTTTTCTTTTTTTCTGAAGATGCACTAGTAGCTTTTAGCATTGTTATTCCCAACTGTCTCTTATAAAGTACTTTTCAAAATTATTTATTCATAGATTGTCATGTATTAACCATCTAAAATCTAATGCTTTATTTTATCAAAATAGTAAATATATTCTTCTTTATCCATTTCTTTTCTCCTATTTTGTAAATTGTTATCAGCATCAGTGATTAGCAGTGTCTGATCATTATGTATTAAGAAGTATATACTAGAGATGAATTCAACTGATGGGGCAAACTGGGCAGAGCAATTCCTATATGTGGTGTACACACTAAAGCAATAGACTTGGGGCATCAGCAGGGAAGAAAGGAATCAGATTATGGATAATACCAAGAGCACCTTAAACATATGAGGGCAGGATACAATGACTTTCCCAAGCTGTAACAAATGGTATAAAAAAGTCAGATTGTTCTAAAAAAAGCAAAAAAAAAAAAAAAAAAAAAAACAAAACAAAAAAAAAAAACAAAAAAAAAAACAACCAACCAAACAACAACAACAACAAAAACACTGAAGGGCTGCCAGGTCCCATGAAGACAAGCTCTGATTGTTAAACTGCTCTCACCATCTCTGTCATTATTTTGAGAGACTTTTAGGACTAGTGGGAAGGACACCCAGGGTTCCATAAGTAGTAAGAAGACCTTGAGTCAGAACTGTGTGCTACTACCTATTTAACTTCTGTAGTGAACAGTCCTCAACTGTCAACCTTCTATCACTCTCTCTCTCTCTCTCTCTCTCTCTCTCTCTCTCTCTCTCACACACACACACACACACACACACACACACACACACACACACACACACACAGAGAGAGAGAGAGAGAGAGAGAGAGAGAGAGAGAGATGCACACATATAGCTAGTTCTTTTTCTTTTTCTTTCTAGTTCTCAGAATAATAGTAACCCTATTTTGGCTAAAAGTCCTAAAATAGAACACGGCACACCAGAGTTAAGACATATTTATTAAAAGATTAAGTAACCATTTCAATGTGTATTTGTTTTATTAATTATAATGCTAAAATGCATTTCAAAACTACATTTGCACTGCAATGTTTCTGGTGGCTAAGAGTAAATTAAAACAGTGATCTCAGGACTCTAATTTACAATTCATTTTCTTCAATTGCAAGTCAATAATTTCATATCATTTATATAACTATTACATAATTTTAGCTTTTCCTACATTGTTGCATTCATGAACTTATATTTATAATGTATTAAAAGAAAGACATGGAGTTGGTGAGAGGAGAGTTAGAAAGCAGCTGGGAAGAGTTGAGGTAGGGGAAACCATGGTTAGAACACAGCGTATGAAAAAAATTAATTTCAATAAACAAAAATATCTTAAAATACATAATGAACATTTTCTTAGACTACAACAAATGTATGATTCAAATTTTTATCAGGTCCTTGAACTATGTAGCATATAAGAGATGAGTATGATTAGTTAACTCACTCATTTAATGTGTTATAAATGATCTTATTGATAAAATTCCTTTTACTTTACTGATTACCTTTGTGTAAAGGCCTTACATATCCTCAAATTTAATGTTTACATTTATATATCTTCTCCAGGTTATTTAAAATTAAAGATACATTTATTTTATTGTATCCATTAAGTTTGAATCATTTTATATGCTTCTGAAACTTTGTAAATTATTCAGACTTTGTGTTTGCTATCGTTTTGTTGTGGGTTGGACAAAAAGTGTACTCTTGTGAGTTCTAGACACATTTCAGTTCCATTACCTTCATGCAAAATTGCCTTAATTCCTTTTTCCCCTCCCTTATTTCCTTTCTCTTACTTCCACTTTTTTTCTCTCCTATCCCCAACTTCCCCTTCCATTTTTTTTCCTCTCTGGAGACTGAACCCAGAACATTATACCTTCTATTAATAGTCCCTATCATTTAGCTACATGTCAAACCTAGAACTAAATAAATGTATGATTCTAAACGTCTTTAAAATGAAAAAATACATAATTAGTCACAATAACTGGTAAAGATGGCTATAAAGTTTTTGTTATAGCTATTATCTCTTTTTTCCCCTTTTTATTAGATATTTTCATTATTTACACTTCAAATGCTATCCCAAAAGTTCCCATTACCACCCCCCTGCCCTGCTCCCCTACCCACACACTCCTGCTTCTTAGCCCTGGTGTTCCCCTGTACTTGGGCATATAAAGTTTGCAAGACCAAGGGGCCTCTCTTCCCAATGATGGCCGACTAGGCCATCTTCTGCTACATATGCAGCTAGAGTCAAGAGCTCCGGAGTACTGCTTAGTTCATATTGTTGTTCCACCTATAGGGTTGCAGACCCCTTTAGCTCCTTGGGTACTTTCTCTAGCTCCTCCATTGAGGGCCATGTGTTCCATCCTATAGATGACTCTGAGCATCCACTTCTGTGTTTGCCAGGCACTGGCATAGCCTCACAAGAGACAGCTATATCAGGGTCCTTTCAGTAAAATTTTGCTGTCATATGCAATAGTGTCTTGGTTTGGTGGCTGATATTATCTCTTTTATAAGTTCATAAAATGTAAAGCAAATAATTAACATTAAATGGCTGTAGCATGTACTATGCTAACTATTGTCACAGAGTAGAAACTTACTCTAATTCTCATGACATTTGGGCTACATCAAGAACTGGCAACAACCTCAGACAGATTTTGTATAATTACTATTTAAAGTGTAAGAATATATTATAAAAATAATTCAAAATATTATGCTGAAGATATTTATGATTAAAATTACTATGTTTAGATGCTTTTTATAAATATGGCTTAATGTCAGCTAGACACTATTTTAATAAACTAACATTTTTTTGCCTTTTTTTAAAAATTAGGTATTTTCCTCATTTATATTTCCAATGCTATCCTAAAAGCTCCCTATACCATCGCCCCCCCCCAATCCCCTACCCACCCACTCCCACTTTTTGGCCCTGGCATTCCCCTGTACTGGGGCATATAAAGTTTGCAAGTCCAATGGGCCTCTCTTTCCAGTGATGGCCGACTAGACTATCTTTTGATACATATGCAGCTAGAGTCAAGAGCTCCGGGGTACTGGTTAGTTCATAATGTTGTTCCACCTATAGGGTTGCAGATCCCTTTAGCTCCTTGGGTATTTTCTCTAGCTCCTCCATTGGGGGCCCTGTGATCCATCCAATAGCTGACTGTGAGCATCCAAGAAACTAACATTTTTATACATCCTTGCTCAAAATAATTTTGAACAATTCAAATGTCCTCGAAAATATTTGAAGATGATTAACTTTTACTTTATTTCTTTTCAATTTTTTATTAGCTATTTCCTTCATTTACATTTCAAATGCAATCCCGAAAGTCCCCTATACCCTCCCCACCCCCACCCTTCTCCCCTACCCACCGACTCCCACTTCTTGGTCCTGGCATTCCCTGTACTGGCACAGATAAAGTTTGCAAGACCAAGAAGCCTCTCTTCCCAATGATGGCTGACTAGGCCATCTTCTGCTACATATGCAGCTAGAGACACGAGCTGTGGGGGTACTGGTTAGTTCATATTGTTGTTCCACCTATAGGGTTGCAGATCCCTTCAAAATACCCATGGAAGGAGTTACAGAGACAAAGTTTGGAGCTAAGATGAAAGGATGGACCATCCAGAGACTATCCCACCAGGGGATCCATCCCATAATCAGCCACCAAACGCAGACACTATTGCATATGCAGGCAAGGTTTTACTTTATTTTTATTATGATTTTATTAAGTATTTGAAAACCTTTCACAATAAATTGACCAAATTCATCCTATAACTTCTCTCTTTCCACCTTCACCTCCCAACCACCCAGCTTGGAGTTTTCTCATTTTTCTTTGAATTCATGGATTCCAGCATGTGTTGCCCGGATACTCTTGGGTGTGGGATCTTTGATGAAATGTGGTCAACTAATCAGGCATTACATCTTTAAAGAAAACTGACTGTCTTCCTCCTTATGTTTATCCAAAACCATTAGCTCCTCAATCAATGGTGGAATTTGGATCTAACTTCCATGCTTTGGGCTGAGATTTGTCTGGCTTGAGCTTGTACAGGTTGTATGACTACTTTCACAAACCCCATGATTTCATAACTGCACTGTTGTGTGTGGCAACCACTGTTTTGATCATTTTCTGCCCCCAGGTCTTTCTGGTCCTTCTTCCATGTTGTCCCCTGAGTATTTCAGCATGTGGAATAATAAGTAAGTCCTCTTGAAGGTTAGCACTCTACAGTCTCTCATACTGTGTAGTTTGACTGCAAAGAATCTATATTCATAATCATCAACTTCAAGGAGAAGCTTCTTTGATGAGTGCTGAACTTAATACTATAATTATGTTAATTGAACATAATATTAACATGACTCCTAATGACTTGCTTTTATTTTAAACAATATTAAAGTTTCTCCCATATACTGTGCAGGAAATTCACAGAATTTATTCTGAAATGTATCTTTCAGTCTTTCAGTATCTTGACTTTATCAAAATTAACCTTATAAAACTGTAGTTTATAAATAGATATTTGGGCATTTTAAAACTGCAATAGAACAGAATGTCTTTAAGCCTCAAATTAATTTAAAGACTTCTAGATATCAGAATTTGTATCTTCCCATCTCTAAGATTCTTCTCCTTCTGAAAGGAAGTAAATTCACTTGGTTAGTAACTTCAGTGAGACAGAAAAAAGTTGTGGTGATCACTGATCTGGTTCAGTTTTTATTTCTTAAGTTTATTTTTAATGATAGTTGCAATATTAACCTGTGGCAGATTAGAATTTCTACAGGGAAAAAAAGAGATATGCATACTTTTGAATTTTCTGTGATACAATAAGCCAATATAAAGTAATTCTCATTACTTGTTCTTGTCCTTGATCTTTAATTTGTTTCCTCTTTTTTTGATATCTCATTTATATACAGTTCAAAAAGTAAGATAATCTGAAGAGTGATTATGCCATATCCCTTTATTTCTCCTTGACACAAGCTAGAATTATCTGAAAGGACAGGGCCTAATTGGGAAAATGCCACCACAATATCAGACTTATAGGTATGCTCTCATGGCATTTTCTTAATTAGTGATTCATGGGGGAAGGCCCAGTCCATTCTAGGTGGTGTCATCCCTAGGCTAGTTGTCCTTTGTTCTATAAGAAAGATTCCACTTCACTCCAGTCAGAATGGCTAAGATCAAAAACTCAGGTGACAGCAGATGTTGGCGAGGATGTGGAGAAAGGGGAACACTCCTCCATTGTTGGTGGGATTGCAAGCTTGTACAACCACTCTGGAAATCAGTCTGGCGGTTCCTCAGAAAATTGGACATAGTACTACCGGAGGATCCCACAATACCTCTCCTGGGCATATATCCAGAAGATGTCCCAACCTGTAAGAAGAACACATGCTCCACTATGTTCATAGCAGCCTTGTTTATAATAGCCAGAAGCTGGAAAGAACCCAGATGCCCCTCAACAGAGGAATGGATACAGAAAATGTGATACATTTACACAATGGAATACTACTCAGCTATTAAAAAAATGAATTTATTAAATTCCTAGGCAAATGGATGGACCTGGAGGGTATCATCCTGAGTGAAGTAACCCAATCACAAAGGAACTCGCACACTATGTACTCACTGATAAGTGGATATTAGCCCAGAACCTTAGGATACCCAAGATATAAGATACAACTTGCCAAACGCATGAAATTCAAGAAGAACGAAGACCAAAGTGTGGACACTTTACCCTTTCTTAGAAATGGGAACAAAACACCCATAGAAGGAGTTACAGAGACAAAATTTGGAGCTGTGACAAAAGGATGGACCATCTAGTGACTGCCATATGCAGGGATCCATCCCATAATCAGCTTCCAAATGCTGACACCATTGCATACACTAGCAAGATTTCGCTGAAAGGACCCAGATATAGCTCTCTCTTGTGAGACTATGCCGGGGCCAAGCAAACACAGAAGTGGATGATCACAGTCAGCTATTGGATGGGTCACACGGCCCCTAATGGAGGAGCTAGAGAAATTACCCAAGGAGCTATAGGGAACTACAACCCTATAGGTGGAACAACAATATGAACTAACCAGTACCCGGGAGCTCTTGTCTTTAGCTGCATATGTATCAAAAGATGGCCTAGTCGGCCATCACTGCAAAGAGAGGCCCATTGGACTTGCAAACTTTATATGCCCCTGTACAGGGGAATGCCAGGGCCAAAAAGGGGGAGTGGGTGGGGAGGGGATTGGGGGGGTGGGTATGGGGGACCTTTGGGATAGCATTGAAAATGTAAATGAGGAAAATACCTAATTAAAAAAAAAAGAAAAAGAAAGGACTCTGAGCAAACCAAAAAGACCATGTCAGTAAGCAGCACTCATCCATGGCCTATGCATCAGCAACTTCCTCCAGGTCCCTCCCCTCCTTGAATTCCTCCCCTGACTTTCTTTAGAAATAAACAGTGATGTGGAAGATTAACCCAAATAAACCCTTTCCTCCCTAAATTTCATTGCTCATAATGTTTAATTATAGCAATAATACATAACTACAACAGTGATAAAATATAAATGGTAGCATTTGGAGATGGAATCTTGATGATGAAAGAGGAGAGTTTCTTTTCTTAGTCTGTATACTTAAGAAGCATCAGGAATTTTCTGTTTCATTGATGAATGTCTTAGTATTCTTCGTGTGCTATATATCAACTAAAATTACATCTATGAACTTTTTGTTTCATCAAATGATGAGAGCCTTGTCTGCTGTTTGAAAACAAACTTTCCATTTGAAACTAATCTTGAATTTGGATGGCATGCTTATTTGAGGATTATGCAACCATATCCACCCGTATCCTTAGTTTTAGCCTTCAAACCACTTGTAAATAATTTTTAGTAGAGTTCAAAAATATACTGAGATACAGAAGAAGTACAATGTTGTACAATGTTGAAGAATCTTCTTCATCATAGCATTTAAATTCCACATGCTTGTTTTTATTTTAGAACGTAGGCATTCATGAATTCATTTCAGACCTGATACTTTTTCTTCTAAGCCTATCTGACTGAAAATAGTATGTCTGAGCCCTAGAAAAAGTAATTCCTAGGCCAGATTGATCCTGGGCTTCCCTCAATTCATGATTTCAAATGGCTTACCTTCCCTATCGATTTCTTTCTTCCTGAACCAGCTAATCAAATCTCTTCATCCCGGTCCTCAAATCCCTGAGCTGGAGCTGATCATCCTTCATTCTCTCCTATCGCTTTGCCTCTGTGAAAGTCTTAGTCTCTCTCCCTTTACCTCCCAATGCCACTTCAAAGTTTGCCTGTTATCCAACTTCAGGAAAACATCATCCAAGTTCAATTATTTGGAGGAAAAAAAACTAACATACAAGAACTTCACGATGAAAAGGGCAGTGCTGAATACACCCTGTGAACACCCATCTGCTTTCCTCTTTTGGAGGAAACATTCTCTCAAAACTGCCAGCTTCCTTTCTACATAGAGAGAATGCATGTAGCTATTTTCCCATCTCTTCAGATTCTTGGGGGGAAAAAATCACAGAATAAAATACATTATAGGTCATTGTATTTTAGGAACAGACAAATTAACTTACAAACAAACATTATAATTTTTAAAAACTGGGATTGTCTCAAAATATGACCCTTGCTGGTGTAGTCGTATGGTGCACTGTGAGTTCATGTCTCTAATGGTGCCTTCCTGTCCCACAAATAGACTTTAGCTGCAGAAAACCACACCACTCATGGCTTATCTCACAAATGACAAATGGACCAATGCATTTCAACTGATCAGAATGCAAAGCTTTGCACTGTTAAATTTCTTTCTTTTTTTTCAAGGCCCCAGAACTCTGATCCTTTTAGTCTGGTTGCACTGAAAAGCCATCCTAAAAGCAGGCTAGCCTGAGGTTGAAATGTTCCCAATAATACTGTTTCATCATGTGACAGCTACCCCAAGCCCAGTCTGCATACACTTTAAGTGTTGGCATCATTTTCATTGCTCGACAGGAAACAAAATCCTATTTTTGTCAGATTGTGATGGTTGAAAATGAGATGATAACATTTTATTTTTGCTACTGTTGTAATGGCTGTTTCCATCCTCCTTCATAGAATTGTATTAAGTAAGTTCTGTCTTGACAGAGTCCATATTTGGTTTGTTTGTTTGTTTGTTTGTTTGTTTGTTTGTTTTGAGACAGGGTTTCTCTGTATAGCCCTGGATGTCCTGAAACTCACTCTGTAGAACAGGCTGGCCTCGAACTCAGAAATCCACCTGCCTATGCCTCCCAAGTGCTGGGATTAAAGGTGTGCACAAAGGCTGCCAGGCTCATATTTGGTGTTTTGTTTGTTTGACTGTTTGGAATCTCATAGATTTTTACATAAGAGACACATTTGAGTTGGTATTAAGTACCTGTCTCTTTCTCACGTTCTGGTTCCCTGAGTACCCTTCTTAGTTTTTGATATTTGTATTTGTTTCCCAAGACTTTTATAACCTGTTCACCAGTTTTTCTGTCTGTTAGTTTTTTGGATTACAATTAAGAATAAAAGGACAGTAATGATCCATTTTGTAGATGGTGTCTTTAGGATGTAATTGAAGTGATTCAGAAAACTTTTCCTACTACTTATTTGGTAATTAAAGTCAAATGAGAAATGAGGAATTTTTTTCAAACCTACATTGAATCTAAGTTTTGTAACATAATTTGTGCAGCTTTAGGGCAAGTGCCTTGATCCCTTTATCCCTAATTATCTTGTCTATACCTGATAATATTAATGGGTCTTAGGTGGTCTGATGTGTATTTAATGAGATGCAGACAACTTTGTTTTAAAGTGTATCAATCATAGTGCAAATGTATTCTATTAATCTCATTAAAATTGCTAATTATGCTTATGGCATTTTCTTTCAGTGGTTCCTTGTGAAGGCATTAAAGTATTTTTATTAATCTACTATACCTATTTACATATGAACACAGATTGTGAATTAACAACCAGTTAATGGTATCAATTAAAGAGATGTTTGACAAAAGCCATTTGAAAATCAGCAAGTCTCAATTACCATAGATGGAGAAACCAAAGTATTCCACGACAAAACCAAGTTCACACAATATCTTTCCACGAATCCAGCAGATGCTGGCGAGGATGTGGAGAAAGAGGAACACTCCTCCAATGTTGGTGAGAGTGCAGGCTTGTACAACCACTCTGGAAATCAGTCTGGCGGTTCCTCAGAAAACTGGACATAGTACTACCGGAGGATCCAGCAATACCTCTCCTGGGCATATATCCAGAAGATGCCCCAACAGGTAAGAAGGACACATGCTCCACTATGTTCATAGCAGCCTTATTTATAATAGCCAGAAGCTGGAAAGAACCTAGATGCCCCTCAACAGAGGAATGGATACAGAAAATGTGGTACATCTACACAATGGAGTACTACTCAGCTATTAAAAAGAATGAATTTATGAAATTCCTAGCCAAATGGATGGACCTGGAGGGCATCATCCTGAGTGAGGTAACACATTTACAAAGAAACTCACACAATATGTATTCACTGATAAGTGGATATTAGCCCCAAACCTAGGATACCCAAGATATAAGATATAATTTGCTAAACACATGAAACTCAAGGAGAATGAAGACTGAAGTGTGGACACTATGCCCCTCCTTAGATTTGGGAACAAAACACCCATGGAAGGAGTTACAGAGACGGAGTTTGGAGCTGAGATGAAAGGATGGACCATGTAGAGACTGCCATAGCCAGGGATCCACCCCATAATCAGCATCCAAACGCTGACACCATTGCATACACTAGCAAGATTTTATTGAAAGGACGCAGATGTAGCTGTCTCTTGTGAGACTATGCCGGGGCCCAGCAAACACAGAAGTGGATGCTCACAGTCAGCTAATGGATGGATCATAGGGCTCCCAATGGAGGAGCTAGAGAAAGTAGCCAAGGAGCTAAAGGGATCTGCAACCCTATAGGTGGAACAACATTATGAGCTAACCAGTACCCCGGAGCTCTTGACTCTAGCTGCATATATATCAAAATATGGCCTAGTCGGCCATCACTGGAAAGAGAGGCCCATTGGACTTGCAAACTTTATATGCCCCAGTACAGGGGAATACCAGGGCCAAAAAGGGGGAGTGGGTGGGCAGGGGAGTGGGGGTGGGTGGATATGGGGGACTTTTGGTATAGCATTGGAAATGTAAATGAGTTAAATACCTAATAAAAAATGGAAAAAAAAAAGAAAATCAGCAAGTCAAAGGAATTGCTGACAATGACATGTTCCTGTTGAGAAATTATAAAATAAATATTTGATTCAAAGAAAATAAGCACCTAATCCAAAGCGGTAGAAATGGTAGGGATGAGGAACCAGGGATTTTGTGTACACGATTTCCTCACTGAGAAGTGAATGCTGGAGAGATTGGAGATGGTGCCAGGAAAGGTAGAGTAAGATAGAGAAGGAGCCATTGGTGTTCCTCAAGCACAGCAGGTGCAGTGGTGTCAAGCCAGGGTGCTAATTCGAGACAATCGGTTTGTGCAGAGATAGCTGTGAGTTTCTTCAACCCAAAGCATCTGGGGCTTCAGTGATCCTATCTCATTTCCCCTTTCTGAAGTCCTTTTCAGTGGCTTAACTGCCAGACAAACCATGCCTGTAAGCAACAACAGGAAAAGGTTAAGGCTTCTTATGTTCAAACCAGTGAAATTTGTGCTTATTAAGTGTAGTGATTTGAGTGAGAATGGCCCCATAGACTCATAGTTTCAATGCTTAATGATAGGGGATGGAATTATTTGAGAAAGATAAAGATTGGAAAGAATAGGCTTGTTGGAGAAGATATGTCACTTAGGTGAGCCTTGAGGTTTCAAAAGTCCACACCAGACTAGGTATCTGTTTTTCTCTCCTTGGTGCCTGTGGATCAGGATGTACAGCTCTTAGATACTGACACAGCACCATCCCTGATTCTTCCCCTTATAATAATGTACTTTGCCTTTAAAACTGAAAGCAATTCTCCATTTATGCTTTCCTTTAGGAGTCCTGCTATCTCTTCTCAGCAATGGAGCAGTAAGTAAGATACTTGAACACTATATAAAAGCCACATTTGACTTGTAAACTAGGACCATGTTTGGATATTTGGCTGTTGCAGTACTAGATCTTGATATACAGGTTTGGAGATAAAACATCACTGAAATGACATAGAACCCCTTCAACGAGCAGCTTTGACTATAGCATTTCTAATATTGCTGCAGATAATTGTTATGGTACTGATGGTGATGATTAGAACATAAAGTGATATTCCCATGATCTCAGAAATCAAGAGTATATGTTATATTTAAAAGGTCAATTGTAAAAGTTAGTAATGATTTCCTTGCCACATAAGACTTCCATTGAATGACTAAGAGATAATTGCCTTCCCTCTGCCTCCTAACCCCTACAACATACTAACCTGTAACTTTGAGGAGGACTCCCTATAGAAAGAAAAGATGAAAACTGAACTTCCACATTCATGTGTAAATACATTATTATTATTCATAAGGAAACATCATAGATTATAACAAAATATTTCCCTCAAATATAGGCATTTATGTAAGTGTAAGATTGGTATTAATTTAGCCTTCAATAACTTTCTTAAAAATGTAATAATATTTTCTTCTTCTATAAATATGGCTCTTTTAATGCTTTCTAGTATACTCATGGGTTTATATAAAACATAACTTTAATAAATTATAGAGAGTAAATTAGATGAGAACTTCCATACTCAAAAAAAATTACAGGTGTTTCAAAATTATTCTGTAAATTCCCTCAAAATATACAACAAATAAATAATTTACTCTTTCATGTAGCAATTTACAAATGTAATCTTAATATGTGCTACAAAATAAATGTCAAGAGCTGTCAGATAAAATAGTCCAATCTTAGCAGTTAATAAGAAAATCAAAATTAAGTTAATTATAAATAGTGTTGAACAAAGAATGATACTAACCTATTTCTTAGCTATGAAGAAAAATGTCTACAATTAAGTCCTCCTACACTGCTCCTACCCAAAAGAACAGAAGAGAAAACCCTACATAATACCATTAACTGGCCTATAGTTTGGAAAATGTCACCACTCCATTCGTTTTTATCATTCCTACTCAGATGTTCTCAGAGAATCCACATTAGAAGTATAAGAGAAATGAAAGAGGATAAAGTGAAATCAAAGAAGCAATTACACCAGGTAGTAGTGGCACAGCCTTTAATCCCAGCACTTGGGAGACAGAGTCAGGTGGATTTCTGAGTTCAAGGCCAACCTAGTCTACAGAGTGAGTTCCAGGACAGCCAGGGGTACACAGAGAAACCCTGTCTCTAAACTCATCTCCCCATTCTTCCCCGCCCCCCCAAAAAAACACAAAAAAGCAATTACTACTTTTGTGTTTAATTTCAGACTCTATATAGTAACATCAAGGAAACATGGATTTATATCATAGTTTCTACTGTGGCCATATTGATGAAAATTGTCAGAGTGACTGTGTAGCCATTAGTTACATCCAAATCATTTCATGAACAATGTTCAGGCTGTGTCTCACCATCTGCTCTCCCAGATCAAGTCATTCCTAATTATGCCCAGGATATTTGTTTTGTTGTTGACGATCAGTACAATACTACTACTTTTGCCCTCAATTTGTATCTTCCTACATGATATCTTTGGGCAAATTTCTCTGTATTTTCTGTTCCTCCCTCCTCCCATCCCTCTTCTCTCTGTCCTGTTCCCTCTCAACCACTTTTCTTGTTATTTCTTCTTCTTTTTTTAAATATTTTTTATTATTATGTATTTTCCTCAATTACATTTAGAATGCTATCCCAAAAGTCCCCCATACCCTCCCCGCCACTTCCCTACCCACCCATTCCCATTTTTTGGCCCTGGCATTCCCCTGTACTGGGGCATATAAAGTTTGCGTGTCCAATGGGCCTCTCTTTTCAGTGATGGCCGTTATTTCTTCTTTAATTTCATATTTTCCATCCTTCCACTTTCTCTTTGAAGTCTTTTTTTATTTTTTCTCAACCTTTTCGTATCCCCTGCTTTCTAACTTCCAGCTATCTTGATTTTCACACAAAGGGTATAAAATTGATGTCTGTAACCAATGCTTGTATGCACTCACAGCAGCTTTACTTAGAACCAGCCAAACTGTGCGTAAATTTAGTAATTTAGTGGACTTAAAAATAATCATGATGCAGCTATAGGATACTATATTATTTAAGTTAAAAATAAGCTAGATATTAGATGTGAAAAATATGGAAGAAATCAGTTCAGGTGAAAGACACTAATATTGTTTTGCATTTTGTATGCTTCCAACTACATAATATTCTGAAAATGTACATTTATGGAAAAATGAAAAAAAATCAGTAGTTAAGAGAAATTAAGGAAAGAGCTGTGAAAGAACCAAATATGGGGCTAAAACTATGATCTATGCCTATTATGGAGGATAAGTCTCATTATATACTTGTCCAAACATACAGAATGTAGAACACCAAGAGTGGATCCTTGAACAAACAGCTGACTCAGGTAATTATGGTGGTAAAGAGACCATGGTGTGGAATGCTGACAGTGAAGGAGATTAATCATACATTAATCATATGTGGGAAACAGAGGTATTATGTACCTGCACCTTTTCTGAGTTTGCTAGAAACCCAAAAACACTTTACAAAAAAAGTCTTTTCATGAAGGAGATCAAACCAAGGTCTCCTGCCTGCTAATCCACCTATCAGAATGTCCTGGCCACTGACAGACCTACACTATTGTTTTAGTTCTAAACTACTCACAAGCAATGAAGACAAATATTGCATGTTTCCATTTAGAGAAAACATCAGAGGTTGGCAAATTTATTTAAAATGAAATATATTTGGCTATTGCTGAGGTTCAAAGAGGAAGAATCGTGTGCAAGTATTGGTTAAGAGTTTATGTTGGCATTAGAGAAAATTTGTATACATGTACAAATTTCTCAAAAAACATATTAAAAAAAAAAAAACCTCACAACCTTCTGAACATGGTGGCACTTGTCATTAATTTCTGCACTTCTGAGTCAGAGGCAGGAAGATCTCTCTGAGTTTGAGGCCAGCATGCTCTACATATGTGAATCCAGACCAGCCAAGGTTGTATGGGGGAAACCTGTCTCAAAACAAACAAACAAACAAACAAAAACATAAAAGGGAGGCAAATAGTCTAAGCTTATGGACCAGGGGTCAGGGAGAAGTGGAGTCAATGCTTTTCTAGAAATGATAGGACTACTATACACATGAACTTACAGCAACTGTGGTTAGCTACAAAAACCCTGAAGAAGATCAAGCCTGTCAGCATTCTAACATGGAAGGGAGGGGTTAAACAAGCTCTCATCTCTAATTAAAGGTCTATCAATAGTTAATGGCTTCAAGGGCAAAGTCAGTTTTCTCTAATTGTGTGCTTCCTCACAGGTTAACTATCCTCCAGTGAATGACGCCACACCCCACCCAGGAAATACAGGCATTCTTAGGCTGAATTTAAATTATTATTAAAAGGGGAGGAGTAGATCTGACAGAAGTTAGGAAGAATAATGGGAGGTGACTATGACCAAAATACCTTGCATTGAATTCTCAAGTAACTAATAAGATAGTATATTGAAATAAATTTTAAAAGAAAATATAATAGGAAATGGCAATATTTGTTCAATATTGTGACTATGAGAAATCCCATGGTAGTTATACCCTTTCAAACTGATTTTGATACACATGGGTATGTGTGTGTGTGTGTGTGTGTGTGTGTGTGTGTGTGTGTGCACGCACGCGCGTGTGCACGTGTCAATAAAGTCGAAAGACAGAATTAATTAAAATTTACTAAGAGATATTTTGCTGAAACTTTTGTGTAAGCAGTAAATTATGTTAAGACCTATAAACATCACCTAGGTGAGATCATTGACCTTGGAATTGCATTTCCATCTGCTTTCTGATGCTTCTGGAAAATCATAGCTCTGCAGTAATTTGGCCATGTTTCATGTGGCATATGCATCACATCAGAAGCAGACATTAATAAAACACTTTGTGTGCTCATTCTTTACCATGATCACTGCTGTTGTTAAGTATGACCAAAATGTTAAACTGATTATGTTTATAAATCTAAGGCCTAGTTTGGGATATCCCCGGTTGAGAAACATCCATATACAGCTCTGCTTCTTGGTTAGAAGGGAGTGTTTGAGAGGGTAAAAGGTAATTTCTTTATTGGTACATTCTTACAATTTATTAGGTTCAAATATCATCTTTTACCCAGTCTTTGTTTCCACGTGTAATGGTCAGAAAGCTGAAAGTATTCTAGAAGTGGAACCTACCCAGAAATTGAGAGGTAGATTACTCTCAAGGCTTTTCTGTTCAGGGCAAATGATGCAGGAAGAGACATCTGGCTCTCTTGCCCTTAATCACATTTTTGCTAAATTAGGATTTGATTTCTTCATGAAACCTCTCAATATTTATTTATTTCCTTACCCATGATTTATAAGAAAGCAACCAATGTATTTAATGATAGTTAGTGCCAGTGTATATATACATGTGGGAATTTGAATGCCAAAATGCACACATAGATTTCAGAAGCCAACATCGGCCTTTTACCTTTTCTGAAGCAAGGTCTTTGCTACCTGCTATGTACAAAACTAACTGGCCAGAGAGCTTCTAGGAATTCTTTCTACCATTCTTCTCACATTGGAAAGACAGGGAATAAGGCTTATGTGTGATAGTACGGGGGTTTACATGATCTCTGAGGATTCAATATCAGGTCATTCAACTTACAGAACAAGAACTTAACACACTAAGCCATTTTCCAAGGCAATGGTTAGTGGGTTTTTAAAGTAAGTAACAGCAATAGATCTCAAAATGGATGACATAACTTCTATCTCAAATTTTCACCCATTACACAAGATTGGGTGTTTCTGAAATGTAGGCTCAACAACAAACTGACAGTGTAACTTAGAAGTAAAATATATTCTGATTTTAGTGTATTGTACACCTTAGTGGTGAAGGATACCTGAGTCTTGCCAGTTTCTAACAATTTGGAATTGGGGAAATTCTAAAATATAGGATTTTTGAACTACCATGACAACCTCTGACTTTTAAACTTTTAATGTATATCATTAAAATTATTGCTATGTTGGCAATAACTATGTGCTATCCTGAGATCTAAAAATAAGAATGACCAAGGGTAATTTCTTTGTTGTTTGATATTTGTGGGTGTAAATATGGGGGGAGTAGAGTGGAGAGGAAGATAGGGATATCCTCTTGAAGACAAGGGGTGGGAGTAGAATGGGAGGAGGAATGATTGGGAGGGAGATAATGACTGGACTGTAAAAAACATTAAAGATAAATATTTTTAATTTTTAAAAAATAGTTTAAAATAGAGACAGAGACAGAAAGAAATAGGAACACTTTTAGCTTCAGAACACTTGTTTACCTTGATATATTATAGAAATTCTTTCTCGGGGGGTCTGGAAAAATATTAGTTTATTGAATTCACCCTTACTTGGGAAGCATCTATCAGGAGCAGAATGTATACATGGAGTCCTTTGTCATACTCTTCATAAAATGAAAATGATCATATCTGCCCTATCTGCCCTATCATTTCTTTTCACAGGCCAGTGGATCACTGTAACCTACTGAATTTTCTTTTCCTTTTTTCTTAGATATTTTCTTTATTTAAATTTCAAGTGTTATCTTTTTCTGGTTTCCCCTCCAAAAAACACCTATAGATTCCTCTCCCATCCTCACCAACCCACCCACTTCTGTTTCCTGGCTCTGGCATTCTCCTACACTGGGGCATAGAGCTGTCACAGGACCAAGGGCCTCTCCTCCCATTGATGACAACAAGACCATCCTCTGCTACATATGCAACAGGAGCTATGGGTCCCTCCATGTGGACATTTGGTTGGTGGTTTAGTCCCAGGAGATACTGGTTGGTTCATATTATTGTTTCTCCTATGGGGTTGCAAACACCTTCAGCACAATGGGTCCTTTCTCTAGTTCTTACACTGGGGACCCCGTGCTCAGTACAATGGTTAGCTGAGAGCATCCACCTCTGTATTTGTCAGGCACTGGTAGAGCCCCTCAGGAGACAGTTATATGAGGCTCCTGTCAGCAAGCACTTGTTGGCAAACACAATAGTGTCTGGGATTGGAGATTTTATATGGGATGGGTCCCCAGGTGGGACAGTCTCTGGATGGCCTTTCCTTGAGAATTTGCTATACACTTTTTCTCAATAACTCCTACAGTGGATATTTTGCCCCCCCTTCCAAGAAGGAACGAAGAATCCACATTTTGATAGTCCTTCTTCTTGAGCTTCATGTGGTCTGTGAATTGTATCTTGGGCATTCAGAGCTTCTGGGCTAATATCCACTTCTCAGTGATTGCATACCATATGTGTTCTTTTGTGATTGGGTTACCTCAATAGTTATTTTCTACTTCCATCCATTTGCCTAATAATTTCATAAATTCATTGTTTTTAATAGGTGAGTAGTACTCCATTGTATAAGTGAACCACATTTTCTGTATCCATTCCTCTGTTGAGAGAAATCTGGGTTCTTCATAATTTCTGGCTATTATAAATAAAGCTGCTATGAAAATAGTAGAGCATGTGTCCTTATTACATGTTGGAGCATCTTCTGGGTATATAACCAAGAGTGGTATTGCTGGGTTCTCAGGTGGTGCTACATACAATATTCTGAGGAACTGCCTAACTGATTTCCAGAGTGGTTGTGCCAGCTTACAATCCCACCAACAATGAAGGAGTGTTCCTTTTTCTCCACATCCTTGACAGTATCCTCTGTCACCTACGGTTTTGACCTTAGCCATTCTGACTGGTGTGATGTAGAATCTCAGTGTTGTTTTGATTTGTATTTCCCTGATGATTAAGAATGTTGAACATTTCTTTTTTTTTTCTTTTTTTTTTTTTTAAATTAGATATTTTCTTTACATTTCAAATGTTATACCCTTTCCTAGTTTCCCCTCCAAAAATCCACTATCCCCTCCCACCTTGCACCCAACATAGTGACTCCCACTTCCTGGCCCAGGCATTCGTTATACTAGGGCATAGAAACTTCATAGCACCATGGGCCTCTCCTCACATTGATGACCAACTAGGCCATCCTTAGTTAAATATGAAGCTAGAGCCATGAGTCTCTCCTTGTGTTTTCTTTGGTGGTTTAGCCCCAGGAAGCTCTAGAGTTACTAGTTAGTTCATATTGTTGTTCCTCCTAAGGGGCTTAAAACCCATTCAGCTCCTTGGGTAATTTCTCTAGCTACTTCATTGGGGACTCTGTGCTCAGTCTAATGGATGACTGTGAGCATCCACTTCTGTATTAGTTAAGAACTGGCAGAGCCTCTCAAGAGACAGCTATATCAGTCTCTTGTCAGCAAGTTCTGGTTGGCATCTGCAATAGTATCTGGGTTTGGTGGTTGTTTATGGAATGGATCCCCAGGTGGGGTAGTCACTGGATGGTCATTCCTTCAGTCTTTGCTCTGAATTTTGCCTCTATAATTCATTCCTTGGTTATTTTGTTCCCCCTTATAAGAAGGATTGAAGTGTCCACACTTTGGTCTTTCTTCTTCTTGAGTTTCATGTGTTTTGCAAATTGTATCTTGGATATTCTTAGCTTCTGGGCTAATATCCACTTATCATGAAGGGGTTTTGTATATGGTCAAATGCATTCTCAGCATCTAAAGAGATGATCGTAATTTTTTTTTGCAGTTTGTTTTTTGAATTTGTTTATATAGTGGATTATGTTGATGGATTTTCATATATTGAACCATCCCTGCATCCCTGGGATGAAGCAAACTTCATCATGTTGGATGATCTTTTTGATGTGTTTTAGATTCGGTTTGTGAGAATTTTATTGAGTACTTATGCATCGATATTCATAAGGGAAATTGGTCTGAAATTCTCTTTCTTTGTTGGGTCTTTGTGTGAATTAGGTATCAGAGTAACTGTGGCTTCATAGGATGAATTGAACCTTCTGTTTCTATTTTGTAGAATACTTTGAGGAGTATTGGTATTAGGTCTCCTTTGAAGGTCTGATAGAACTCTGCATTAAATCCATCTGGTCCTAGGGTTTATTGTTGTTGTTGGGAGACTATTAATGACTTTATATTTCTTTAAGGGATATGGAACTGTTTAGATTATTTATCTGATCCTGTTTTAACTTTGGTAGCAGGTATCTGTATAGAAAAGTGTCCATTGCATCCAGGTTTTCCAGTTTTGTTGAGTATAGGCTTTTGTAGTAGGATCTAGTAACTTTTATGGATTTCCTGTTTTTTGTTGTTATGTCTCCCTTTTCATTTGTAATATTGTTAATTTGGGTACTGAATCTGTGCCCTCTGGTTAGTCTGGCTAAGGGTTTATCTATCTTGTTGATTTTCTCAAAGAACCAGCTCCTGATTTTGTTGATTCATTTTGTTTCTACTTGGTTTATTTCAGCCCTGAGTTTGATCATTTCCTGCTGTCTACTCCTTTTGGGTATATTTGCTTATTTTTGTTCTAGAGTTTTCAGGTGTGCTGTTAAACTACTAGTGTATGCTCCCTCCAGTTTCTTTTTGGAGGCACTCAGAGCTATGAGTTTTCCCCTAACACTACTTTCATTGTGTCCCATAAGTTTGGGTATTCTGTATCTTCATTTTCACTAAATTCTAAAGTCTTTAATTTCTTTGTTTATTTCTTGCTTGACCATATTATCATCGAGTAGAGAATTGTTCAGCTTCTATGTGTATGTTTGCTTTCTGTTGTTTATGTTGCTATTGAAGACCAGCCTTGATCTGTAATGATCTGATAGGGAATATAGGATTATACCAATCTTCTTATATGTGTTTGAGGTCTGATTTCTGACTGATTATATGGTTAATTTTGGAGAAGGTAGCATTATGTGCTGAGAAGAAGTTATATTCTCTTGATTTAGGATGAATTGTTCTATAGATATCTTTTAAATCCATTTGGTCCAAAACTTCTGTTAGTTTCATTGTATCTCTGTTGAGTATGTGTTTACCTGATCTGTTCATTGATGAGAGTGGGGTTTTTAAGTCCACCACAATTATTGTGTGAGGTGCAATGTGTGTTTTTAGCTTTAGTAAAGTATATTTTATGAAGTTGGGTGCCTGTGAATTTGGAGCATAGATGGTCAAAATTGAGAGTTCTTCTTGGTAGACTTTTCCTTTGATGAATATGAAGTGTCCTTCCTTATCTTTTTTGATGATACTTTGATTTAAAGTCAATTTTATCCAATATTAGAATCGCTACTTCTGCTTTTTTCCCTTGGTACCATTTCCCTGAAGAATTGTTTTACAGCCCTTTACTCTGGGGTAGTGTTTGACACTGGGGTGTGTTTCCTGTATGAAGCAAAGTGCTGGGTTGTGTTTACTTATCCAGTTAGTCTATTTCTTTATATTGGGGAATTCAGGCAATTGATTTTAAGAGATATTAAGAGTTAGTGATTATTGCTCCCTGTTTTTATTTAGGTTATTTTGTTTGTGTGGTTATCTTTTATTTTGTTGGTTGAAAGAAAATTATTTTTTTGCTTTTTCGTGGTGTAATTCCCTTCTTGTGTTGGTGTTTTCCATCTATTATCCTTTGCTGGGTTGGATTTGTGGAAAGATATTGGGTAAATTTGGTCTTGTCATGGAATATCTTGGTTTCTCTATCTATGGTAACTGAGAATTTTGCTGGGTATAGTAGTCTGGGCTGCCATTTGTGTTCTCTTGGGGTCTGTATGAGATCTGTCCAGGATCTTCTAGCTTTCATAGTTTCTGGTGAGAAGTATGGTATTGTTCTGATAGGCCTGCTTTCATATGTTACTTGACTTTTTCCCTTACTGCTTTTAATATTCTTTCTTTGTTTAGTGTGTTTGCTGTTTTGATTATTATTTGACAGGAGGAATTTCTTTTCTGGTCCAATCTATTTAGAGGTTTGTAGGCTTCTTGTATGTTCATAGGCATCTCTTTCTTTAAGTTAGGGAAGTTTTCTTCTATAATTTTGTTGAAGATATTGACTGGCTCTTTAATTTGGGAATCTTCACTCTCTTCTATACCTACTATCCTTAAGTTTGGTCTTCTCATTGTGTCCTGGATTTCCAGGATGTTTTAGTTTAGGAGTTTTTTGCATTTTGCATTTTCTTTGACTGTTGTGTCAATGTTTCCTATGGTATCATCTGCACTTGAGATTCTCTCATCTATCTCTTGTATTCTGTTGATGATGCTTATATCTATGATTCCTGGTTTGTTTTCTAGAGTTGCTAACTCCAGGGTTGTCTCCCTTTGGGATTTCTTTATTGTTTCTATTTCCATTTTTAAATCCTGAATGGTTTTGATCAGTTCTTTCACCTGTTTGGTTGTGTTTTCCTGTAATTCTTTAAGGGATTTTTGTGTTTCCTCTTTAAGTCTTCTACCTGTTTTCCCGTGTTATCTGGTATTTCTTTAAGGGAATAATTTATTTCCTTCTTGAATTCCTCTATCATCATCATGAGATTCTAAGTCAGTCTTGTTTTTCCAGTGTGTTAGGGTAACCAGGGTTCGCTGTGGTGGAAGAACTGGGTTTTGATTATGGCAAGTAATCTAGGTTTCTGTTGCTTATGTTTTTGCACTTGCCTTTCACCATCTGGTTATCTCTGGTGTTAGCTGGTCTTTCTGTCTCTGACTTTGGTTTGTCCCTCCTGTAAGCCTGTGGTGTGTGTCAGTACCCCCTGGGTGAATAGTTCTCTCAGGGAGGAACATGGGTATGGAGAGGTGTGTTACAGGGTCAGCTCTGGGGTGGAGACAGAGATCAGAAGGATCCTGTACCCAGCTGATCCTTGGTTCCTGTGTCCTGATGGCTCTGTGAGGGTCCCTCGTGGTCCAGGAATTTGAAGAGAAGTGTTGGTCTTACCTGTGCTTGAAAGTGTGTAGGCACTCCTGCAAGCCAGCTCTCTCCTGGGGGTATTTGTGTGTGTAGCTCTGTGGCACAGGGTCAGCTCTGGGCACAGATGGAAACTGGAAGACTCCTGTCCCAGGTAGCCCCTAGGTTCCTGTGTCCTGAGGGTTCTGGATGAGCTCATTTGAGCAGCAGTGGTGGTCTTACCTGCACTCACAGGCTGTCTGCACCCCTGGGAGGCTCCATCCCTCCCTGCATTATTTGGGTATCCAGGAATTCTAAAATAATATACCATTGACAAATCGTTCCAAATAAGTAGAATTTTCTGTTACCTTTTTCTAGAAGGACAACACAGATTTTGTTGTTGTTGTTGTTGTTGTTGTTTTGTGGAATGTTCCTTCTATTATGCCACTTTGAAAGTCAACTTCATCTAGAGAATGAATAAGATTTTAGATATTCAGTGTCCCTCTATTCTATCTTTAATGTCAAGTATATGAAAACCTATGTCTATGACCTTCTATGCCTTATACCTGCTTCCTTAATCATGGAATCCTGTCTTGAAAATCAACATTTTTATACTAATATCCTCATTAGCACACCAGATAAATTGGTCAAGGTCAATGGCTGTATTTTGGAGGTCTAGCTTGAGTAGATACCATTTCAAAGCTCAAAATGAGAACAAGTTCTAAAGAATGTCAAAGACAAATGTGTTACATGAGATGGCTATATGAGGAAGATTGAGAACTTACATAAAAAATGAATAACGAAAATGAAGATAAAAAGAGAAAGGATATACAGTAGACATTCCTTGGGCATTGGCCAAAATAATGTCACATCTTCAATTCTTGTAACTCAGGTTACAAAGTCATGTAAGTAAAAATGATAAGATTAGAAATTTAGAGTGTGATACTGTCTGCATATATCTATGAACCATTTGGAAGAAGAAAGTATAAAACTATTATTATTATTATTGTTTTATAATTGTTATTGTTGTTGCACTGTGATATTATTCCAGTTAATTAACAACTAAGAATGAACAAAAATGAAAAGTAAATATCATGCAAATACAAAAATACCATTATCCTCCATTTCAGTGAAGTTCCTGTGCCTATATAAGGTAGATAGGTTGTGAACATCACTGTGCTACAGTTCCTGGTTAACATTAAATGTAAAGCTATTGCCTGTTTATCTTTAAAATCATAGAATTTCCATTTATATTGACATATTTCATCACCATGTAATTAATTTGAAATTTATGGCTGAAGCTTTATCAACTAGCAAGCTTTTGGTTGTGGAAATTTTTGCCTTCATTTATGTTAAAACCTTAGCTCTTGAGACTGTGTCAACCAGCATAGCACTGAATTCATCTGATTCAAGAAACACAGATGTGTATCTTTCCAAGAAACCACTCTCTTTCTCCTGATGCTCTTTAACCTGCAGAGTTCCTGTGATCTATAAGGATACCCAACTTAAAGAAACCGACGAAGATATTTTAGTGATAGATATTTTGTCTATGCGCTACATTTATTTTTATGAATGGGTATAAATAAAGGGGTGCGCCCCTGATGTAAGTGTACAAGTACATGCTTGCGTACATGTGTGCATGAATGTGCATGTGTATGCTGTGTGGATCATAGGCAAATAATCAATTTCCTATTCTCTATTTTATTTAATGAAGCTATTATTTTACTGAACTCATATTTATTTTAATAGCTTCACTCACTGTTTTATTTCCCTCCCACATACATTGTACAATAAACTTTCTACTCTTACAGAAAAGAAGCTCACTATAAGTTTGATTGAAAGAGTAGATATTTGGGATAGTGAAAGAGGGTGACTGGAAGAAGAGGAGGGAGGAGAAGCTGCTGTTGAGATATAATATATGAGAGAAGAATACATTAAAAATTCAACTCACTTGAAGTCAACATATGAGTGATTTTAAAAAGACAAATGCATGATCTTGTCAATTTATTTGACAAAATTCAAGATCCAGGAATAAAACCAAACTCCTTCTTCAGGCTTCAGGATATAGACAGAAATCATGGGTAACATTATAGGTTAAATGAACTCCACTTTTGCCAATGCATGTTATGGCAACTAATGCAAATGCTAGTCTACCTAAAAATTCTGAGTACAGGTAATACAGTATTCACTATTAAATACATTGTAACATAGAAATATGACACATCAGTAGTTTCTCAGAACCAAAATCCAAAAGGGTATAGGCATAGTATCTTTATGTTCTTTAATAGAGTCTTACATTCTGGATCTCAAAACAACATGTAACAAGAACTTTATATGCCCCAGTACAGGGGAATGCCAGGGCCAGGAAGCAGGAGTGGGTGGGTTGGGGAGCAGGGTGGGGGAGGGTATAGGGGAATTTTGTGATAGTATTTGAAATGTAAATGAAGAAGATATCTAATAAAAATTGTTAAATAAATAAATAAATTTTAAAAAGAGCAGTATTTTGAAAGGTAGTTACCATATGAAGCATGGAACAGATAATTTTTGTAATCTTCAACTTCTTTGCCTCAAACCATTTCTTGACACTGTCAAGAAAAATCTCAAATCATTTTATGCATAACTTGTAAAATACTAAGCAAGAGCCACATCATTTCTCTGGGCAAAAATCTTCCACCTCCTCAGCCACCCTTCTACCAAGACAAGCCTAAGAAATCTGTTTAGGTTACAGGATATATAAGTCATTTGAGGAGAAATCTTCTTTCCTTCACCTTGGAAACAGGGGTTTTATAAAATGACCCCAAATTAATTAATCTCAATGGAAATTAAAGAAGGAAATAGAAGCCAGCATTGGGCTGCCAAATTCTTAGACATTGGCTTCCATCCAGTGAATCATATTAATAGAAACTCTGTGTTGATGTTTCCAGTCCTATGCAGAGAAACACTATTTTCTGAGTTTAAGGAAAATGTCACTGCTGTCAATGACATCTTCTAGGCTCAGTGCATGTTCCACCTCACCCCAGTTCTGGAAGAGCATCAAAAGGTCCTCAGGTTCTGGTCACAGTTGAATTTTTCTCAGTTGATATCCAGGGAAGGAAACTCTGCTTCCTAAAAATGTAATACAAAACAGACCTGCCTACAAAAACATAGGCTCTTGTTTAGTTGTATCTTATGATTATGTCATATTAATATAGATAAATTAAGTGCAACATTTAAAAATAATTCTAAGACCTGTGGAGAAGCTTAGCAGCAAAAGGTACTTGCCACTGAGATAGATAACATTAGGCTTTTTTTTTTTTTTCCTGAGAGCTCCATCATGGAAGCAAAGAACTGAGTCACTGAAGTTGCCCCCTTCCCTTAACTCCACAAAAGAAGACAGAATAAGACAATATCACCACAGTTCAAATATCACTACATTGTGTGATGGCATTGTAATCATCCTATGCCTCTATGACTTTCTGGCTCATTGTTGATTTTTTTAGGGTTTCAGAGGAAAGACTTGGAGCTCCTTGGCTGGCATACAAAACACATCAATCTGCCAGTCAAATGGCGTTTGCCTCCTGTGTGTCTGCCCACATCCCCTCTTCCTATGATGACACTAGTTATATCATATCGGTGCCCTTTGAACTCCAGTATGATTTAATCTGTATAAATCATGGCTGATTACTCTCCAATTTTCCTATTTCCAAACAAGGTCATATTCTAAAGGACCTTATAACCTCAACATATTTTTTTCAAGGGATTACAAGCAGTACATAATGTATCTATTAAATCAAGTTGAAGTAGATGAAGCTATAATTACAAAGCCAAAGTTGCATGTAATTTATAATGTAAAAACTTGGCCTCCTGTTGACAGTGACAACGGATTCTGTTTTTACTCTCTCAAGATCCAAAGTCGTTGCAGCACTGATCATTTTATCACAGGGAATAGGGAACATTCAAAAGCTCACAAGTGATCTTCTAAAATCCACAGGCCCAAGAGAGTTAGGCAATGCATACTACATTTCACAAAGAGGCAACAGAATTATAACACAGAATTATTTTTAAATATTTTAAATATTTTAAAATTTGCTAATATAAGGGCAAGTGTTGAAGTCTTTCATTATTTTATTTATTTCAGAAAGAGTCTCATATCCCAGGCTGACTTCAAACTCTCTATAAACTATAGATGGCCTTGAACTCCTGATACTTCTGCTCCTGGCTCCCAAATTCACAAACTATTCCTACCATGTCCAATCTATTAAGTTCAAGGATCAAATCCAGGGCTTTTTGCATTCTTGGTGAGCACTCTACTGATGGAGCCACCTGCTTGGCCCAGTTTTTTCCCCTCTCTTATTAAATTATTCTGTTCCCTAAATTCAAAGATTTAATCTTTTCTTTTAAGAGTCCAGTAGTTAGCATTGCTTATCTGTCTATCTATCTATCTATCTATCTATCTATCTATCTATCTATCTATCTATCTATCTAACACACACACACACACACACACACACACACACACACATATATATATATATAATCTAACTCTATCCATTCACCCACACACATCCTCTCTTTCTTTTTTAGATATGCATCACAGGATTAGGTTTGACCAATCCCACCACAGGTGATCAAGTTGACCATCACTAACTTGGGCTCATCCTGACATAGCTCTAAGGAGAAAGAAGCTAAGGAGAAAGCCATCCTGACTGAATAATTTTTCTAATTATAAGCACAGAGAAGGTAAGTTAATGAATTTGTCTAAAGAAAAATAAACTTATGACAGCAAAAGTCACAAAACTTCAAATTTAAAACATAATCCTACATTCAATAGATGGAGACATGCTTGAAAAGATTTTGCTCAACTTGAGAATTTTAGACTAAACTAAAATTTGCATGTGGGCTCTGAACCTCTCCTAGTGTTTTGAGCAATGCTTCATAATTCACAGTAATAAATTCATCTGGTTACATGACATTTAACTGTTTATTATTGCTTTTATATTCTAATGTCAATTATTTAAGACTATGATAAAATAAGAAGAATAAATTCCATTCTTTGGATTTATTTAGTTTTTCTGCATGTATGT